>NW_017731701.1:0-9695 GCF_001890085.2 Hipposideros armiger
GAGAGATCTTTGATCCAGCCTCCCACCTGCTGGTGAGCCCTGGACTTTTTTCACCTGGGTGTCCCACCTGTTTCACTAAGTGTATATTGTCCTTTTAAACATATTCTAGTCCAGTAGAGTTTAGCGTATTTCCTCAGGATGAATTCCAGTTCCTAAGTTTACAATTGTGGAATCATATTTTCTTCTTGTTCCTTTCTTTTAGTTTTTTGTTTTCTTTTTTTGTTTTTCCTTGACATCAATTTAGACATTACAAACACATATCTCACAGACCCTGGTCCCCACACATTCTGTTCTGTGTCAGGTGGAGTTTCTCCACACATGTGCTTTGTCATGTTGTCCAAAGCAAAAGTCATTTGTTCTATTTCTATTTTTCACTCACTGTAAAGCAAATGAAAAATTTGTAAGGTATAGAAAGTGAGACTTAATATTCCTGTCAGTGGATGCTTAAATAATGACAGAATCATAATGTACTTGATTGTAGTGCCATAACTGGAGCAATAGGTGGGTTTAGCATTTAAACCCTGACTGGATAACAATATGAGATTAAGCTTGAGGTAAAAGTTTTATATTAAAAAAATTAAAGGACAGGAAGCTAATACTGTTTCCCATCACCATTTTTTTATCTGTGAATTTTTATTTTGCCTCATAATTTCCATTGTTCACACATAAGTCAGAATCTGAACTATGCCATTACCTTAAATTTGATTTTTCTCTTTTAAAAATTCTTTTTAAAACTCATCTCATAATCTTCACAGATGAGTTAATATTGTTTTTTTAGTTTTAATCTACTTTTTAAGTAATGTTGCAAGATTAATGCCACTATCTTATCAAAAAAGAAAATACCTCTAAATATAAATACTCTAAAAAGCAAAAAAATCAAATTCTTCATATCATTCCATTGATCCATTCACTAGATAACAACTGTTGTTTAATGTATATACTTCCAGATTCTTGATTATGCAGTCATTTGCAATATATAAAAACTTTATAAAATGTATACATTTTAAAACTGATCATCCTGCTCATATTGCTCTGAAACTAGTCTTCTTCAATTAAAATATATTACGAACATCTTTTTATTATTAGTCCTAGAGCTACCTTAGTATTTTTAAATAATGGCACAGGATTTTATTTTGTGATTCTACCCAATATAATTAATCATTCCTTAACTAATGGGCATATAGATTAATTACAATTCAATTATATTAGAAACCATGTTGCAGAAAGCACTCCCATGTATATAACTCATTGATTAGTTTTACAAATATTTTTGTAGACGAAGTTCTAGAAAAATAATTATGGCGTTTAAGACATGCATGTTTTTATTTTGTAGAAACACCATTAAAATGAAATATTAAAAATCATTAAATGTTTAGTTCTGGTCAAAAATTAATAGAAGTACCCATTTAATTTCAAGCATGTACACATATCAAACACCTGTCTCAAATATATTCCAACTAATAGGCAAATATTTGCCTTGCTTTTGTTTCCTATTTGATTTAGATTATATGCATACACAGTAAAATAGCATGCTCTTTTCATTTTCAGTGCTTTTGATCAAGACTTGATAAGACTTAAATATAAAAGTTGCAATATTAGTGTTCACTTTTTATTTATATGAAAATATGACAGAAAATATATCAGAAAATAGTGTAAAGTAAAATCAAGATTCACAGATTTGCTGAAACATGGCTAACTCCCCTTAGTTCTGTGTTCAATTTAACCAGCAAAATAATATTGTTTGATACATTTTGATTAAAATAAATTGCTGTTTAGATGCAGATATTGGGTAATTTGCTAGTGAGAAGGCCATATCTTCTTTTGCCTATATTTTTAATTAGGTATGAAAATCGTTGTCTGGTATTTTGCAGTTGTATCTTTAGTTTTGTTATTGTTCTTTCAATTTCTGTTAATGTCTTATTTGAGAAGGTTGTCCAGTTCTTAACATTAAAGCATCCATTAGCTCAATTGTATAATTTTTAAAAATTTTGATATATTTAGCTCTGTGACCATGTGACATGCAATTTCTGTCCCTTTATTATTAATGCATTTTGAAGGATCATTTATCAGCAGACACAGAACAGTAGTTAATAGATGTTTTGTCACCTATGTACCGGATCCCTAATTTCTTACAATGCCATGTATTGATAGGACCTTTTTAGTGTGTCAAAAGCACAGACTTCCTTTAATGTTTCTATCTCTAAAATTGAATAATGTCGTTACTAGCAGAGTGGTTAAGGGTGTGTAATTGTCAACGAGACTGCCTGTGTTAGAATCTTAGAATCTTGGCTCTGCCACTCACCAGGCACACCACTTTAGAAGCGGGAGCTTGCTTATCTTCACTGGGTAACCACATCTATGAAATGGGAGCAAAGGACTTATCTTCCTCATTCTGTTGTTATAGAGAGGAAGGAAGAAAGGAAGGAAGGATGGGAGGGAGGGAGGGAGGGAAGGTGGAAGGAAGGAAGTTTGGTGAAGCCACTTAGAAATGTATTGGCAGCTAGTTTGCATGTAAAATTCTACTAATCATTCCCTTGATTCTGTATCTAAATTATATACCAAATATCACTCCATTTGAATTTTGAATTCATTTCAATAATTTTGTGAACAATTATTTTAGAGTTCATTGCTTACAAAGTTTTAAGTGTCTAAGTGATTCCCATTCAAAATTTAATTTTTGTCTTGCATTATCTGCTATGAGGACCTAAGAATAGTTAATGAATTAGCTCAATGTGAAAAAAGCAAAAATGCATTAATAAGGACATATGCTTGCTTTTCTTTTTTCCTCATTATGTTGAGATATATATATATATATATATATATATATATGAATATTTAGTTAACCATAAACTAAATTATCTGAGAATAAAATAAAAACAAGAAATGAAAGCCTAATATAATTGTGATTAAAATATCATATTTATGTTATGAAAGTAATTAGAATGCATTTTAGAAAAAATCCTGGTATTCAGTCACCCCTCTTCATATAATGGTTAGACTTTATCATTATGTATTTGGAATTAAAAGTTGCCAATGGCACAAATGTTTTTTTGACTGTTAGAGCTGGTATTGCTTCATTTTCAAGTATTCAATAGTTTTCAAACTTGTTGTAATAGAAAAATTACTATAAGGGAAGTAGCAAAGAGGAGGGAAATAGCTTCAAAATATTTGCTTTAAGTGTCCAAAAAATAAGTCTTCTACAAAAATTGAGGAACAAACGAATACACTATACTTAATGCACTGAGTGGTCAGGGGACCCGTGTTTATATTATCAATCTATGGCATTGACAGGTACCTGGAACATAGTAGCCTTCTAATAAAGGTGAGGTGCATTATGAAAAATAATCACAGAGTATGTGTGGTGTTGGGGTGTTAGGGTACAAAATTGGCTTTCATCATCATATTACAATTGGCTTTTGAATACATACTATTGATACATAGTATTAACAAAAAATAACTGACTTTAAAGAAACATCCATTGTAATACTGAAACTTTAGTCAAAGTAGGGGCACTACACATTTTTAAAACCCACCTATATTAAAAGACAGCCTCCTTCCTTCAAAAAATTGATTATATAAGATTTTCTTCATTACTTATTTTTTTTAATTGTGTATAGATGGGATGCTAATGTTTCACCACAGTTATCACTGTCTCCAGACTAAGTAAGATTCTATCTATGATATTGGCAGTGTCATAGATGATACCGGTCACTATGACCATGCCATCTCTGAAAGTTTTGACTTGGAATTATCCAGAAATAATAACATTAAATGTTTTATTTTTATTATCAAAATGGCAATCTTCGAGTCACTTCCCTTTGAATGTGTAGAAACAATCCAAAAATGATTTTAGAAAATGGAAAGAAGTCTGTTCCATAGCAAATATAATATTTTATTGCAATGATCAAAGAGAAAACTAGAAACCTTTTTTTAAAAAAAATGCTTGACATTGTAGCTTAAAGCAGTAACTAATATAGAAAGTTTGTCATACCACTAATCATATTTTACATTTCATATTGGCAGTGTTTTCAATAACTGGCAAGGTTTCATTTTGCTTTTTGCTATTCCTTTGGGCACGGCCCTCCACAATTGATTACCACTTTAATGGTTTTGCTGGCAGTGGAGATTTTATGGACAAGGCTTCCACTATAAATTGCATACAGGAAGCCATATATCTGTTTGTTTGTTTTTTCTCATAACAAATTCAATCATTTAATGCTATACTTAGAGTCCATTTAAAACATTCTATAGAGAGAGCATGAAATAATTATTAAATAAAAAAAGCTACCTGAAAGATGTGCCATCACCTACTTTCCTCCAATATTCCTCTGTCAGAAGCTAGATTACATCATGTTTTAACAGCCTTTCCAGGCCTAATTGTCTTGTTCATTTTTATGAGTGCATAGCATTTTATGATAGGTTTGTACATGCTTTATTCAGAAAAGTGTTAGAAACAAATTGACAGTTATTCTAGTCATTAGAATATCCATGATCCATATAAAAGTGTATGCCTGAAGGGATCCTGAAAACAAAAGAATTGGTTGGGAAATTTATTTTGTCAGTATGAAAGCAGGAAATGGATTCAGAGTGTATCAGATACTATGACAATATGCATTTGAGTTATCACCTGATATTATGCATCATGTGCTTTCTTAAAATTCAAAACGGGTTAGAGGTAGGGAATATTATGTCACTGATCTGGACATATGAAAAATAATTAGTTGAGATCCATCCAACGATGTTTTAAAAGTTCCATGCTTTTCTGTATATCCACATGACTATTTCCCTCATTGAATTGGACAGATGTTTGATTGAATTAGCCAGTTTGTTGATATTATATAAGCACAGATTGTCGTTAAACAACAGAAAAAAAGCTTAAATACACATCTATTTCCAGTAATTGTTAATAGGAATAGAAGTGACCTCTGAACACAAAAACCCAGGCTTTTTGTGCCATTGCACCAAAGCTGTGTACTTGTGTTTGCTAGTGATTTAATGGACACTTAGAGAGGGTGCTTCTCAGACCCTTGAATCTGAAAAAAGGATTGAAAGTTATAAATACACGTTCTATCTTAATCACAGGAGAAGTAAAGAGAAACTACGGCGCCGTTTTCCCAGTCAGCAGTCATTCCTAACCATTTTAGGTAAATGGAAAGCGAAGAAGGCACATGCGTTAGTTTCCTGGGGTTGCCATAACAACATACCATAGACTGGGTGCCTCTCACAGTTCTGGAGACTAGAAGTCCAAGATCAAGGCAGCAGTTGCTTTGCTTCCTTCTGAGGCTTCTCTCCTTGGCTTGTAGATGGCCACCTTATTGCCATCTACACAGCCTCTCCTCTTCGAGAGCATCCCTGGTGTCTCTGTGTGTCCAAATGTCCTCTTCTTATAAGGACACCAGTTATATCGGATTAGGACCCACGTTAATGGCCTCATTTGAATTGAATTACATTTTAAAAGACCTTATCTCAACATACAGTTATTCTGAGATGCTGGGGGTTATCAACTTTGGGTGAACACAGTTCAGCCTATAATGGCACACATTCCATCCTTTCTTAGTTTTCATTTGGGGAATATAGGTGCATTATCAGGACATGTAAAGTTTATTATTTTTTGTCATTTTAAACAAACAAAAATTATGCAATATTCAGAATCCCTAGATATTCTACAAGGTGTGATCACAAAATGCGGTGAATGCTGCTGCCGAGTGCCATCCAACAGAAAGGCAGGGATCTTCTATTCAGGAAGCGGTGTATTAGTAACTGTGTGTCAAGTTTCAACTTGTTTGGTGCAGTCAGTCAGGTGTGAGCTAAGGTTGAGAGAAGATGTGTTTTAAAGTGTGCCATAAATCATCTTCCATCATGACAACACTCTGTGTTACACATCGCTTCTGGTATATGGCAATTTGTGTCAAGTAAAAACATTATGGCGTGTCCTCAGCCACCTTATTCACTGGATCTGGCACTGTCTGACTTCTGGCTCTTCCTCAAAGTTAAAATGATTCAGGGCATCGAGGCAGCCAGGAGAGTGCAACTAAAGACACTCATGAAAGAGGACTTCCAGAACTGCTTCAGAAAGTGGCAAGAATGATGGGGTAAGTGTGTTTGAAGCAAGGGGGAGTATTTTGAGGGGGATTCATGGCAATGTGTCTTTTACTCTAATTTAATTTAAACATTCACCGTATTGTTCGATCACACCTCATACCTAATCAAATAACTGGAACTCTGTCAGTATTTTTTAAAGGATTCTGAGCTGCCAAAATACTTACCATAAAGTCCATGTGCAAAAGATTATATGCTTTACTTAGAGGAACACGTTTTAGGCCTTCACTCAGATCTTATTTATTTTTAATTTATATATATATATATATATATTTGTAACATAAACAATAATCTGCTTTCCTGGGATTATAGCATTAGAAAGGGATTAGGGTTAGAAGGAAGTTGATTTCAGCTGTCATTTCCCAGCTCCTGGTTTTGTAGGTGAGAAACACAGGCCCTAAAGGTCAATAGCAGAATCGACACTAAAAACTTTCTTCCTGGCTGGATATATCCATCCAGAGCCCTCAGATGAGTTGCTTGCCAATTTGGCATTGGTTTCCAGCATTTGAGGTTCCGTGGAAACTCCTTATTGGAAAAGGATGCTGAGAGTACTTACCTATTGTGGGGCAAAAAACTTAATTAGATTTTTTTGTTCCAAACCATAGAAGACAAATATACTTGATAAGACAATTCAAATGGCACAGAGATATGCCCACCTACTACTCAAAATGGATTCATCGGTGTGAATCATTCTCTACTCTCTCTCTCATTTGCAGAAGCATTATCCATTTTTATCTTTTTCTGGTAGTTTGCTAGAGAGTAGAAAAACATAACTAGGAAAAAAAAATTCTCTTCAACCCTGTACCAATCTCCCATTCCCTATATATTTTCAGTCTTATTTATCTAACAATAAGTGAAGTCACTTAAGCTTCACTTTTTAGATTCTTCCCATCCTGCTTCCTGGTGTTGTTTTTTGTTGTTGTTGTTGTTTTTTGACAGACAAAAATTTGGGCTAAAGTATGCTGTTCAAATACCATTTTTCCAGGAAGCACTTCCTAAGTTCTCTAACCCACAGTGCTCTCTTTTCTGGAGTCCCCAGTAAGACCCACTGGCTGGAATGTTCTCTTGACATTTATCTTGGGTGATATGTGTCTTTTTCCTTAAATGGATTACAAACCTCTGGGCAACAGCGGGGTTTGTTCAATATTTCTGTGAATTCGCTGGTTCTCAGGTCAGGAATTGCCAAGAAGGTACAGTTCTGTTTCCAACTGTTTCTAGTCTGACAGCTTCAAAGTTAAATGCTGGTAAGACCTCTCCTTCCAGGTGAGCTGGCTTGTAGATTTCTGGTGAGATCGCCTATGGATGGTATCATTCTTAGTATAATTTTACATGGAAAAGTACTTTTCCATAGGCTCTGAAATTCTTATAACTACTGAAATATTTCATCACAAATGAGAATTCCAATGACTCTTCATTAGTTATTAAATACTGGAAATACAGCAGGATTTAAGAATGGGAGTAGTAATCATGTTTTGATCTAGGGGATATAGGATTGTGGGGAAAAGAGAGAAAGGAGATAGTAGGAAAAATATTTTGTTTCAGTTAATCAAAAAGTTTTGCTTAGAACTCATGTTCTTGTTGCTGTTCCAATGACATTGTGAGTGTGTGTGTGTGTGTGTGTGTGTGTGTGTGTGTGTGTGTGTAAGAAAGAGAGAGACAGACAGAGAGAGAACAGACACATTATAGGGTGGGGATGGGGAGATGGAGAAAGAGAGAGAGAAAGAAATCACACAGTGGGAAATTGTACTTAAAACTATAACTTTTTATAGAGTAAATCAAGATATTTATTTAATCTATCCTTCTTATAAAATAACACGGCCACACAGACCAATTATAGTAATAACTTGCTAGCTTTAGGATGCCTTTTGTCTTTACCCTAGAAGCCAGTAGGCGATAACTTGTGAGCAGACCTGGAGAAATAGTAACGATATAATTATCATTTCTTATAAGCTCATATCTCTGTATGCCCTTAATGAGAGAAAAAAGAAAGTTAGTTCTAAGTTAAAATCTGCAGTAAATTCAGTCTCACATTTGTTTCAGTGAAATAGCACAAAAATAAAAAGGTTTAAAAATATAGACAATAATACTGTATAACCTGCCTACAGAGACACCTTAACTGATGACACAGCCAGTTATCCCATAGCAACCATCACCAGAGTCTAAAACATCACAAAACTTTGTGATAAAAGGCAACTCACCGACTCTGATTTTCTAAGAACTATCAGGTACTGGAGGAGCTTCAAACTATCCTAAAGTCCAAAATATAGTGATTGTCTGTTCTTTTTAAATGGAACCTCAGCAGTTTTTATCTGAACTCGCTAAGAAGTAACTCTCTCTTTTAAGAGAAACATACAAATAATTAACAACCCCGCAGATAAAAGAACTGTTTGCTGTGAAGGAAATATTAAACACCCATTCCTTTTCTAGCTTTTACTCATCTCACTTTAGATATTCTTCTAATTTTATGTTGGAAGATGCAGAATTTCTGGAGCTATTCTAACTTTATCCAGACAGCAACTTTCCCTTCAGTATGTAATTCTAATGCAAATTATGGACTCTCTTCCATGAAAACAATGTGCATAGCATGACACAGAGCTGTGCCCATAATTTCATGAGGCTGGTGGGCAAGCTCACCCCCACCTAAGGGTCCTGGTCTAAGACCAGTCACTAAATGGCAGTTTGAGAGGGAGAACTCACACCTTCTCCCAGTTGGCCCATGTTCTAACTCCCTGTCTTGAAAAGGCAGAGCTGGAGTTTTGCTGTTTGCCACATACACATTTCATGCCTGTCTCCATGCACTGTTGACCCATGCATGATTGTGTACATAAATTATTTACTCCTATTTGGTCAGCTGCGTTTCTCTTGAATGGAATCAGATTAAATGAGTTATTTGTAGACTGCAGTGTATAGTTACTGTGATCTGGCAATTTAGAATAACAAATATTTCTGAGCACCTACTGTGGGCAAGGCCCTGATCATGCACTGTCTCACTTAATTCTCAGTAACCTCAGAGGCAAATACCACTATCACCCATAATGCACTGAGACACAGAATGCCTTTGGATTGTTTGGTTCTTATTTAATTGTTTCATTAAAGTCAATCAAGTCATGTGTCTTATTAAGTGATACAGCCAGAATAAAATGCTGGACTACAGGATTTCAAAGTCAGCTTATTTCACTAAGTTGTACTTTAAATATATCTTGAGAATTATACAATGACTTGTTGGTATTTAATTATGGAATAATCAAGAGATAAATGTGTTTTACATAATAAAATTACAAGGTGCTCGAGCATCTGTTTCTTAGCTTATATATCACTTTGATTATTCTTAAAGCTTTCAACTCAGAACCAGAGTGAAGTAAACAGGTTGGGTAATGCAGACCCAAGGGCTGCATTTCTCTTTGTGCATGACTGCTCTTGTCAGGTTAAATGTTAGAAGGCTTCTGGCTTTTAGCTTTTAAAAGTTTGGCTGTATCTGCATTTCAATGCCATTGGTCTCTATTAGTTGAAAAAAAATCTTCTTTTTTTCCCTTTTATCTGTTTCATTATTTGCATTTTTCTTTTTGGGTAAATTCATTCCATATCCATAATTTAAA
>NW_017731701.1:15920-24057 GCF_001890085.2 Hipposideros armiger
TCAATTTATGTTCATTGCCGGGAAGAGACCACCTAATCACTGCCTGGAACATGCTGGGAGCCTGGTGTTGACATCCCTGACACACTCATGTGCAACCTGTGGGACAGGGTTTTTACCTTACTAATTTGGGCTCCCATTAGAGCCTGTTTATACCATTTGGCTCTCAGGACCCAATGGCAGTGAGTCATCCAAAAGAAGCAACAAGGGAAAGCAGCAGCAATGAATACAACCATATCTTTTCTTACCAGACTTGTGAGAGAAGGCTCCTTCCTTCCAGGGGTTTAAATCTGCCCAGCTTTACTGGTACCAATCATAGTATACAATGTTTGTGAGTCTCCTCGCTTAAGTGAGTTATAAGTATATGTGTTATGTTCAAATACCCTGAGTTAGAAATAGGCTACAAAAGAGCAGTTACACTACTTTTAACCAGCCTGATCCTTGAATAGTGTGACTTTGAGAATTCCTAATATTTAATATCAATCCAGACAACAATATTGTTTTCTTAATTTTCAGTTGTTGTTGTTTGTTTTTTCAAATTCAGTTCAAAGGTACAGATAGATTGCCTCACATTTCTAAGGACATTTAAGGACACTAGATCTCAGACATAAGAAAGATACTTCACAAGATAAGTTTTTTAATGTCAGAAAGGTTTATATAAAGCTCATTTTATCATTTACATATTAGTTGTCAATGTAAATGTTAATATAACTAGGAAGTTACATTTTAGTTACATTTTAAATTATTTTTTCCCTTCCACATGAAGATTTGTTATTTAGGGAAAAATGCCACAAAAAAAGGGAAAATCTTTTTTAAAATTGCAAATTATTATATAAATAATCACTGTAATATATCTATGCTAGGCCTATAATTTAAAATTTTCTACATTCCTATATGAATACATTTTAAATTATAGGATGATTTCAAATTGAATATATGATGATTTGTGAAGCTTGTTTTATGTACATTTAGCCAAATGCAATATGACATAGCATGACTAATTCCCCATCTTGAAATTTTAAAATGGTACCTAACCATTAAGGACCAGCACAGATGTCGCCTCCACTATGAAGCTTTCTTGATCATCTCTGCCAGATGAATTTCATCTTCCGACCTCTAGCAATTTTTGCATATACCATTCATGTTGCTATAATTTCCCTGTGTATTTTTCCATATATTAGATTGGTATAACAATGAAAAGAAGAATAACTTTATTCATTTTGTTTATCTTCCATGGCACTCTGTTTGTACTAGGATATTAATCATATTTGTTAGTTAAATGTCTTTGTAATGACTGTAACTGCCAGTAAACAGTTTGTTGATACTCCCACACAGACAAAATAAAGGTGTAGATTCAGGAAGAGAATATTGTAGATGTGGGCAGTGTCAGACATTCATATGGTTGAAAGACATGTAAAAACATGATTTGTAAAATTATGAACACTCTAAATAGGAGAATAAAAGTCTTAGTATATTTCCTTGGGAGTAGGAGAGGTGAAGGATTGGGTTTAGGATAATTAAAAAATCTGGAAGATCAACTAATTAGGGAGTTGGGGAGAATTTATGTACGTTTTCCAGATGTAATACCTATGTATCCTCAGACATAAATAGCAAAAATTAATTTTTATTGTCTAATGGCAATGGTAAATGGAATATTACACTGATCAGTTATAAGCTGTTTCATTGTGCATGTTATTAAGCATCTACTTATCTTAAATTTACATAATACAAATTTTAATATTATAAACTAAGATATTAAAATATTTATTATAAATACTTATATTTGGTTCAGAAACCTCATTTAATGATTTTAAAAACACAAACTCTCAAACCATTTCTTATAATGTAAATACCTTACTTTTTTTTTTCAGAAACCTCACTTAATAGTTTTTAAAACATGACTTAGAATGTAATTTCCCAAGGCTAAACGTTAGTAGTCAGCAATAATTGATATCTTAAATCAATCATCTTAACGTTTTCAATCCACATAGTTTTTTTTTTTTTTTTCTGAAAGCGAATGTAGTGAATGGGATGGCACAAAGGGAGAGATTTGCAAGTCTGTTTCAGGAAGGCACTATTTCTGTTAGTAGCACAACAAAAGCGTGTTTTCCCTCTGCTATTGGTTTAAATTCTCTGACAAAAGGACCAAACTTATAAAGACAAAAATAAAGGGAGTTTACAGGTAGCTGTGTTTGCACTAGAACAATATTAGTAATGGGATTTGGGGAGTAGAAAAAGCACTTTCCCTGTTGAGATAATACCTTAGTTAGCCTGGGAGATGAGCTAGAGGAAGGCTTTCTTAATGATGTCCAGAATTTTGCACTGCAGTGCATGGGTGGTGTGCTCCTTACTAAGCTGTAAGAAGAAGAGGAAGAGAAATAGATTTGAGTTTAATTTTAAAACATTTTAAATGTTTTGAATCAGAGGTTCTTTTGGGAAATTTGAATGGAGACTTTTATATACATAGAGACCGTTATGTAATGGAAATTTCTTAGAATTAATAAGCTCCTACCATCAACCTCCCAAGCATGAATTTCTGTGCGCCAAAAATATTTTGTACAATGTACCACAGCAATTTCTGATGCAGGTGTATGCTCACATGTTATTTTTCAATAAGGCTTTTCCTGACTACATTTTTATTAAAAAAAGAGCAGCTCTCCCACTGATCTCCACACTCTCTAGTCTATGTTTTCTGCATTTTTTTTCCATATCACCATTTGACATTTTATATATTGATATTTTTGTTTATCTCTTCCTCCCACCCACGTCACTACAAAGTCACCCCATGAGGTCAAGACTCAAGTTCAATGCTGTATCTCCAAAAGCTAAATTTGTGCCAGACCATAACATAACAGGTGCTCCTAATTTTGTTGAATCAGTCAGTGAACACTGAGTCAATTGTTGAAATTATTTATCAACAGTCTTTTATATTTGTTGAGACTATTTCACCATTAAAAGAGAACAAACATGTTTCTCCAGTTTAAAAAAAAAAAGCAATATGATTATATCACCCTCAGTCTTGGCTATACATAAGCTGAAAAGCAACAGTTTGTAAATCTACACATACGAAAATAATACAGCTATGCTTTCTTGTAAGAAATATTTGCAGTTTTTTCCACATGAATGAATCCTTAATATATTAGCCCAGAGTAGACTGCAGGATTATCTTTAAAGTATTTTGAGCACTTCTGACAGAATGAAGTTTTAAGGCCGAGGAGTAGACTAAGTAGGTAGATACTATTGGGAGAATATTAAAGGATATTAATAAGTACTTCAAAGTCTTTCCCATTCTCTGAAATTCTTTGATTAGGTATTCCATTCTTCTTGGTTAAGGTCTGATTTAAAGTGCCCTATTAGAATTGAAATGCCTCTTAAAGGGTGTGTATTTATTACTTATCCTTCAACATTAATTAGCTACCAAAGCAATTTCTACAATGAGGAAGATCTGAGTGAAAGGTAACAATAGATATCACGTCTACAAGGGACTGAAGGGAAAGTGGGAGATAAGTCACTGCTTAGAAATCAGCAGGCGTCTGTATTCTGGTTGGATCAAACACAGCAGTGCCGAAGAAGGAGGACATGCATGTTTTCAAATGCATTTATAAATAATATGCAAATGATCATAGGTCTTCCTGACTTTAAAATTAGGATATTTGTTTTATTTGATAATCGATACGCCAAGATAGGGCAGGTATGGAGTTGACCAATTCGGTAACTGAAAATCCTCATCAAGCATCCATGTTCTTCCTGTCATCTTTCACCCCACCAGCCTTAGTGCGCCTGCTTTGGTCTCCTACCCAGCTTGCCTTCAGTCCCAATATGCAGCAGAGATTCCAGGAAGTATAATGTGTGGAAGAAGAGAGAAAAACGACTTCTCTGGTTTTTCTTTTAGGAGTCAGGAGATACTCGTAAGAAGCACCCATGAAACCTCTCCCATGCGCCCAATTTCACTGGCAGGGGAAATGGGATTAGCAGGTTTGTTTCCTAATCTGGATTTATATGAATTACCTGGGACTGGTAGACATACCGAGAGAATCAGCTTCTCTGTGTCATTAAGAAAGACTGAAGAGGTGGCCATAATTGGACAACCAAGCCTGCCGGCTATAGGAAGCAAAAAGCATTAGAAATCAGGACTGCTTCATGAAATCAATGCCAATATGGAAGAAGTTGAAGATGTGAAATACACGAATAGCTCTCTGTACTATTTTATTCAACAGTACAAACATATAAAATATTTCGATTGCCAGGTGAGCCACATTGCCTGTAACCCTCATCCATGCTAATACAAAGGGGCAGATTCTCACACAAGAATTTAAAATCCCCCTAGCAGATTTTTAAACATTAAATTTTATTGTATATTTGTGCTACAAACATTATATAACTCTACAGTAAAAGTAACAAAAACTCAAAGAATTTATCTCCAATTTTTCTTTTGTTCTCTGAATATTTATTACTCAACGTTTTAATCTTTTAAAAATTTAAACAATAACAATGTCAGTTTTTGTTTTGTTTTCTTTTGTTTTGCTTTGTTTATAGCTAGGCCAGTTCAACTATCTCGTTTACAATTTTGGGTGCATAGGATGTAGGAATAAATGTTCGTTAAATGAACTAAGTTATGCTTTAGACATCTAGTAAGGAAAGTATTTGGCCTGCTAGTTAGCATATCCCCTGTGTAAACCATGATAAAAATACATTGCCTTATCTCTGTTTTAATTCTTGCTTCACTAAAGTTTTTTTTCCCAACTACTAAGCTAGTATGCTGGTACAAAGACTATTGCTTAAAGTCGTTAAATAATAGATCAGCCTTCCTGCTAAACATGGATATGTTAGATGAAAAATGAATGTGTCACTGGATTCCATGCTGTAGATGACAGGGAATCTAGGAAAATGTAGAATGAAAGAAACACAAGCAGAGATGACAGAAGAATCTAAGTCAGCTTTTAAATATGCAGTGAAAATACCCTGGGCTGGGGGAAGCAGAGAAAGAGAGAAGGAGGGGAGGGAGAGAAGGAATATGAGATTGAATTAAATATGGATGACATATGTTTGCAATCACATAATTAAAGGTAAAATATAATTTTGGTAATTAAAAATAGTGACAGAACTTCTTCAATTTGCACTGATATTATATAGCATAATTTTAGATAATTTATTTGACAAGTATCTGCAAATTCCTTACTTCAGTCAATGGGTTGCCACTAGTCAAATCTCCCTGGAAGGTTTGGCAATTAAGCTTGGTTTTCCCATCAAATTATATAAATCACTCATCCTTTGTATGTTAAAATAACTAGCATAAGATGTGTTATATTCTTGGCCCCATAGCAAGTAACCATAGTATTCTTAGGCCCATAATCCACTTGCAAAAATATAAATTAATTAAAATTGTACTTGGTATTCTTAAGCTTCCATTAATAATATTAAGACATTAGATATTAAGTTGTATCAGTTCAAAAACTGAATTATTTGAATTTTATGAGAACAGGCAAAAACTGAAAATTAGATAAACCTTCTATTATTGAACAACTTTATAATGAGTAGTTTTTATCTCTGTTGTAAAATATTAACAACCAGATCAAAAATATGAGATTTAATCAAATAAATATATTAAATGTAATGCTAAACATGATGAAATGTTATGCACTAAAGTTTTGGAGTGAACTCACAGATTGAGGTTTCACATATCAAACAGACTTTCAGCCATATGTAACAGCCTTATCAACATCTCTGAATTTCCAAAATGAATTTCCAAAACATAAATTTATCTTTCCACATGGGCAAAAGTTTCAGAACCACATAATTTAAAATTAAAGCTACTTTTTAAAAAAATGAACTTAATGTTTTGAATAAAAATTTCTTTGGCTGTCACAAGGCATCTAAGATTTTAAATCATACTTAAAAATTCAGTGGCATTTTAAAAAGTTTTTATCTTTTTCTACCAATTTGGGGATGGTGGAACACTTAATGTGATTAGTTTTAAAAACTAAGAATAATAAAATAATTACTAATATTTCACAAGTTCTTCATTCCAGAAAATCCTCTAAACTTGACAAATAATTTAATCCTCACAATAACTGTGTGTTAGACATTGTTTGTGTGTCTAGTAAATGATGAAAATAGGAATGGAGGGTCATTTTGGGACCAGCACTATTTCGGTCCAATTTACCATGCTGTTTTTAACTTTTGTTCTTTATAATTCTAAAAAATTAATGTGGTACCAAGGCCTTAAACCTTTCCTAAACCATGCAGGGAAGATTGGATTGTGTTCATGATACAATCGTGTTTATTAAGGTAAAGAGTAATTTTTTAAAGACCTGATATGACAGTAACTCAAGAAGGAGAAAAAAGCTCCAACTGTGATTTTCTCAATGTGCAATTATAAATGACAATAATAAGTAAAACAGTAGAGATAGCAAAGCAAAAGCAAAAACCCTGACTACACATGAGTGTAGTGGAAAGAAATACCTGGTATATATAAGGTTAATACTGGTTTGAAGTCTTTATTGTCAGTATAATTTTGGGCAAGTCTCTTTGTGAACATCTTAAGTACCATAATCATTTTTCTGATTACTTTACATAAGAAAGTAAGATAGCAATGGTATCAGTGTAAACACTTAGTCATATTGAAATGCTCGCAACTGGAACGGGCTTTTAAAAATCATGCCAAGAAGGCTGAGTAAAGTATCCAGTTTTGTTTTAAATACATGCCAAGGATAATAAAAATGGCTGTTTTAATGGAGTTAAGAGTTAGAACTCAATTTTACCCTTGTTTGGTTGACAGGCAGTGAGTGTGCTAGGTAGGACTCTTGTTCGATCAATATTTCCCATAGAACATTTTTTCCAATTGAGTCTTTCTTTTTTTTTTTTTTAAGATTTTATTGGGGAATTGGGGGAGGGGAACAGCCAAGTTGTTGTTCTTCAATCTTAGCTGTGGAGGGCACCAGTCACCATCTGGCTTCCTGTCGGCAGCTCATGGTCTCTAAGCTCAAGGTCCTGTGTTCACTCTTAGTAGCAGGTGGGCGTAGCCACCATCCCATGTGGGAGTCGAACCAGCAGCCTTGTTGTTAAGAGCGCACACCTTATCCACTGAGTCATCCGAGCGGCAGCTCAGCTCAAGGTTCTGAGTTCAGTCTTAGTTGCTGGTGGGCAGCCCACCATCCAACAGGCAATCTTGTTGTTACACCAGCTGAGCCATCCTGCCACCTGTTGGCAGCTCAGCGACAGCTCAGATCAAGTGCAGCATCATTGGCCCATGTGGGAATCAAACCAGTTGCCCTGTTGCTCAGAGCTCACGCTCTTAAGCCAAGTCTTAACCAGCTAAGCCACTGAGCCGGCCCTCAATTGAGAATTTTTGAGAAGCTGTGTTCCCTTGTGTCATAATACTTTTTACACTGTTTTTGGCCTAAAGTAAATACCCTCTCCCCCTACCACCCTCTATGTTCAGAGAACCTCAGTTAATCCTTAAGATTTGGTTCTGTATGCCACCATTTAGTTCTGAAGACAGCTCAGAGCAATCCTGCTGTCTACCCCTACCCCTTCCTTTTTCCAGGTATTCATCATAGCACTTAACTCTGCAAGACATAGTTGTTACCAATCTTCTCCACTCCTTTATATGAGAAAGGAGCATTCTTTATTTGACTTTGTATTCTCAGAGCCAAGAATAGTTTCTGGCACATAGTAGGTGCTGAATAATTTTGGAAGAAGGAAGGAAGGTACCAAGAGAGGAAAAACATTCTGTAAAGCAGGCAGATGAGTACAAGGTCTGACAATTAAGTTTGCGAACTCATCCTAGAAAAAGTGCTACATACCTCATTGCTGAATATATCTACAGTCACCTTTGAAGTACTCCCCTTGGGAAGCTACGCACCGATGCCAGTGCCTAATCCACCCTTCAAGCAATTGTGGAACTCATTTTTGGAAATGGCCATCAGAGCTGTTGTCATATTATCTTTCATGTCCTGAATGTCATCAAAATGTCTTCCTTTCAATATTTCCTTTATTTTCAGGTAAAGAAAGAAGTCATTTGGGGGGGGGTGTAGATCAGGTGAGTAAGGAGGGTTTTCCAATACAGTTATTTGTTTACGGCTAAAAACTCCCTCACAGACAGTGCCGTGTGAGCTGGTGCATTGTCGTGATGCAAGAG
>NW_017731701.1:24503-25438 GCF_001890085.2 Hipposideros armiger
AGCACTTCTAAATAGTAAACCTGGTTAACTGTTTGTCCAGTTGGTACAAATTCATAATAAATAATCCCTCTGATGTCAAAAATGGTTAGCAACATCTTAACAAGGTCACGAATTTAATTGTCAGACATTGTACATTTCAACTCAACATGACTTAATTCTGTTTTGATGCAGTTGGGTCATCTTGAGTGTCTCAATTCTTTTGTACACTACACATAATGTTACAAACAATTAAGTGAAATTCCCCTATGAATTAGGGACAATATATTAAATCCTGAAACATTTCATGAGCTTCAAGTGGACAAAATACTCAGCAACTGAGTTCCTCTGGAAGACGGGCCTGAGTTCTTTGTTTTTCATAACCTGTATCAGAGAAAATAATAATGAGCGGACAGTTGGATATTAATACAGCATGTATTTTAGTCACCCCAGTATTGATTTGTCCTATTTAAAAGGCTGTCTGATTTTGTACAGCTCCAATTAGTTGAACAAGAAACTAGCTGAGATTTCTTCCTCAGGCACTTTCCCTCATGGGAAGACACCCATCCCAGAGTATAGGAAGCCTGATCTTAGAGCCATTCCGATGGCTTTCCACTCAGGCATGGGACCTGCAGTCAAGATAGCCTTCCACTTTAGTCTGTCTTAATATTCTCATTTCAGTCTTATTTTTCTTTTCTCTTTGGGAAACATTACTATCAATTTCTGCTTTGTGGTTATTGATTTGTATTGTGCCGGTATATCTTTCTGGTATTCTGGGTTTTGATTTCTAAACCTGTAGTTGCCTTTTGACAGAAGGCTATTTGACACTTATTACAAAACTTAATATTCTAATTTAAGACATATAGTAATGTACTTGTGAAATTTATTGTGTAATTTAGGTGGAAAATCGTGTATACTGAAATACTGAACTACGCAGTAGTTCTGTGTCGAGTAATGGA
>NW_017731701.1:26253-27187 GCF_001890085.2 Hipposideros armiger
AAACCAAGCTCTCCTAATGAATGCAATTCTTATTTAATATTTTTATAATTCTTTAACAATCTCACAATAAGTTGACTGCTGCACATGCAAGGTAATACTCCTCAAGGAAACCATCTTTACAGCATTGTTTAATGATGACAGAACAGGCATCATTATACATGCAATATGTTCTATACAGAAAGTCACTTGTCTTACGTGGGTTAGATTTTTGAGGTTATACAAGGCTACAGAATGAGTAGATCCTGCTATGTTCTGTGAAAGTTGTCAGCTTCATGATGACATGTCCTCCATTCATTGCTCCCATGGTTGCTGCACATAACAAAAATCTATAATTAATTATATATCATTCCCTGGATAGTGCTTTGGGAAATATAGCAGAGGAATTGAGGGATGAAAGGAGAAAATACCCACTCTGTGTATCATAACTCATGAGGTTATTGGTAAGTTCCATTGCATGAACCCTCAAATGTGACAATTTAATTTACCTTTTCATTGCCTTTTCTCTGGTATCTTTTTCCCATGATGAATTTCAGTTCAATTCAATTTGACTACAATACACAGAAGAGTCTTCTGACAAGATAATTACTCTGGGCTATTTTATAAGGTATTTTTAGTTTACAGGCCAAAGAAACAAAGGAAGCTCTTAACAAACACAAATGTATAGCTTCAGTGTGCTTTGCAAATCCCTTTATGCTCTGCTATCTCCTTTTTCCTTGGCTTCTGATATAAACTAATAACAGATGTAACTCAAGCTGCCACCTGCACCTTGTTTATTTGAGACTATTCCCTTTTTTATCATCTCATGTACTTTACTACTGATAATTATGGAAAGCTTATTTTGAAATCACATTATTTGTGAAGTATGATACTTTATAAAGGATGAAAATAATGCTTGGCATATCTGCTCTTATAAAATGGGACCTACTTAAAGAAA
>NW_017731701.1:28067-31117 GCF_001890085.2 Hipposideros armiger
ACCTGTATATTATAATTAAGTTAAAGGGTTTAGGCTTTGAAGACAGCTGGACCTGAGTTAAAAGCCCCTCTCAGCTGCTTCAGAGCTGTGCATTCCTTATGTTAA
The DNA here is from genome assembly GCF_001890085.2 of Hipposideros armiger. Taxonomy (NCBI): domain Eukaryota; kingdom Metazoa; phylum Chordata; class Mammalia; order Chiroptera; family Hipposideridae; genus Hipposideros; species Hipposideros armiger. Next base: position 28,173 of record NW_017731701.1, read on the forward strand.
TCTCTTTTCTGGGACTTAATTTTTTTCAACTGTACAATAGAGATCAAAATGCATACCTTGCAGGATTATTGGTAGGATTAGAGATAATATTTATAGGATATCTTATAAAAAGTAGCTAATATATGATGAGTGTTAAACAGTGCTTATAAGTGTACTAAAAGGTGCCTGAGTACATTTAACATTTTCAAAATTTTGTTTATGAATTGATGTGAAATATTATTGAATTTTTGCAGGAATAATTTCTATTCTTGTAATTTTCTGATTTGAGAATACTTAAGGTTGGCTTCTCTAAATGTAGAAATTCCCAATATAAATCTTATATTGCTTTCAACATATGTTCAACTGATAAGTGAAGTGATATAGATATTCCACAATATATCATAAATTCACTATATAAATTCACCATATAAAAAGAAAAATAAAACTAGGTATGTCAAATATTAAATTATTTACCCTAGGTAGATTACGGAATTGTTTAAAGAAAACCCGTGAAAATACTTAAAATGGTTTCTATTAATTTGTCTCTGTAAGTGAAAATATGTTATAGTACAGTATTCTTTTGTTCAATATTAAGCTATTATACAATATTTTCTTCCTTTCTTCAAGTTCTAGTTTTATATGGTCCACCACATACCTTATACATTTTGTTTAATAAAGTTAATGTTGCCTTTTATTATTTGTCCATTCAGAAAACAAAATGTCAGCATTGGTGTTAGGAAATCATTAATTTATATGAAGTGTGAGCTATACAAGAGGGTTTTTCATTTATTAAGCTATTTTTATTCAGAGGTGATCTGTAGAAAAGAAATGTGCACTTTTCCTTTGGTCTTTTTATCATTCCACTTCGACAATTCTCACTTTCTTAATAGTCTAAATCACAGGATTCATTGCAAGGAATTGCCTTCATGGCTGTTATCTTTCATATATTCATTCACACCTTCATATTGCTCTGTGTGTCTGTGTGTGTGTAAAATTCACCTAAATTTTAAGGCAACATACTTCTCCAGGACCTCTTCTCTGATATCATTCTGCTGATGGATATCCAGAGAAAGAGGCTGTGGAAACACACTCTAGTAGATTAGGATGCTATGACATACATACGGACACAGCAAGTGACAGAATAAGACAACCACAAAATGCGTCCAATTGAGCATACTGCAGTACAACTGTGATGCTAACCCCCTGGGGGCAGTGTCAGACGCCATAGGTTTAAGGACATAAAAACCCAACAAGACTGCTGCCACTTCAGAAGCCAGCCACAAGTTTGGGGGTCCTCAGGCCACCTGTAATTCCCACCAACTGGACACAAGTGCAGGGGTTCTCATGGTCCCCCATCAGGTTTGATCATTCATTGGAATGCCTCAGAGAACTCAAGAAAGCACTGTACTTATGATTACGGTTTTGTTATAAAGGATGCAGATCACAATGGGCTAAATGACAAAACACATAGGAGAAGGCCTGGTAAGAGATTCAAACTCAAAGCTTCCATGCACTCTCCCCATGGAATCAGGAAGCAACACCTTCCAGGAACATTGATGTGTTCACCAACCAGGAAGTTTTGGTGTTCAAACTTTTTTTATTGAGCTTTCGTTACTAGGCATGAATGATTGAAACATTGAATCACTGGTCACGGGATTGAACTTGATTTCCAGCCCCCAGCCCTCCTTGGAGAGCTGGCTGTTCTCTTGGTTGCTCCACCTGATGACCAGTCCCCATGCTGAGTAATCTCCTTAGCATAAACTCAGGTGTCATCCAAGGGGCTCCTGAATAGCAAAGGCACTCCTATTACTCAGGATGACCTCCCAGGAACCTGGGACAAAGACCAATCAAATTCTTTATTATACAATAGGGACTAAGCCAGAATTAAATACAACACTATACATTTTATCGTGGTAACACACATTTTCTCTTTTTGCTACCCACTAGAAGTATGGTTTACAAAACATGCTAGGCTTTGAAAAATGACTTTAGAAATCAACCTCAGTATACTATAATGATATCGAACTTTTTGCTAATATAAGTCCTCTAAATTTTGTTTGCATTTTGTTTAGAGTTAGATATTTTAATCAAATTATTCAACAAATGATATGCCAGATATCACATTGGAAAGCTTTTCAATTAATAAAAATTATTGAAAATCAAGCTTGTGAAGAGGAACACAATAAGAGTTTCTATAAAATCAAGGATAACTAAACAATTAAATGATGATAGCTCATAAGCTTTGGAATATCTTGTCCTGTGTGAATAACTTTGGATGGAGTGCCTATAAATATTTAGATAAAGTTGTTTTCTTTTTTTCGGTACCAGAGGGAATAAAAGTGAAAAGGCCTAAAATTTTGCAACATATAAATTTGAAACACTCAAAAGGATCATTAATAGACAACTGACTTGACAAGTTCTGTCTTTTACAAATATTTGTTGAAGAAAGGTACTCCGAGTAAAGTAGAGACAGAAAAATGGGACTTGCAAAAATTTTTTGGGCATTTTGATATGAAAAATTCAGAATATCCTGAAGTTACCAGAATTTGATATGAGGTTAGTACATACCTTAGCAGATTTGTTTCTAAATTAAAAAACTTATAGTCTATTGAGAAAAGTTCATCAAAATTGTAAGGAACATTATATTTACTAACCATAAAAATGAATCATTGCAGAAAATATTTAAAAAATGACTGTATTAAAAAAGTCTTAGAATTAATAGTAGATGTACATGTATGATATTATATTCAGATACAGAAATTGATTAAAGTATATAGATAAGTATAAAGAATTATTATTCTACTTAGTTTTTAATATTAGACATACTTTAATATTTTGTTTTTGTTAGGAGTAATTTTACTTTTTAGAAATAATTTGGTAGGACTATTTTTAGTTCTCTCAATACAATAAGCCAATTTATTGAAGTATATTAATATTTTAAAAAATCAATAATTTTCATTATTTTT
>NW_017731701.1:32908-33953 GCF_001890085.2 Hipposideros armiger
TTTCTTAAATAGCATAGGTTAGCATTTTGCAAATTTTAAAGAAAGTGACTGTGAACATGTTTATTTCAAACCAGAGTGTTTTGACGTGGGTGTTTTGTCTTTGGGACATTTTAAAGCAGCTTCATCAAAAAGCTATAAAATTGTAAAAGTGTTTTTTGTTTTTAATTAAAAAGAAATCTCTTCTTTGCATTTCATGCCTACACTCTATCCCCACCTCTAGTCTTCATTAGAACTCATAGAAAGGCTAAGTGCTATGGACAGGGTGATATGCTCATGCATGTATTATTAAGGAATAATACAGAAGAAAGTTACACAGCTTGTCAGACCAGAGGACCACAATTTTAAGGTCAAATTGGCCTTAGCAAATTGCACACTGATTATTCACGGGCAATTTAACAGGTCCTTACCCAATATTACTGGTTTTTTTGGCTTCTTGCTGGTTACCTAAGGATTGCTCCGAATCCCCTCGGGGTAGATCAGATTACAGGGCGTGCACTAAATAGTGTCCAGCTAAATAGCTTTTCTTTATTGTGTTAAACAGGTTGTGAGATCTGCTAGATGCTGTCTTAGCAGGAAAAAGAGCAATTTGGTAACCCTGGGTTGAAACCCTTCCTCTCAGATGGGGCCTGAATTTCATTAAGTTCAAACACTGTGAGCAAGACAGTATTATATTAGATTAATAAGAGCCTTATAAGAGAAGATTCATTTTATTAGATTCATGAAAAGTAGAATATTAGAATTGGAATGGAACTTAGGGGTCTTCCAAGTTCAATTTTCCTCCTAACCCGAGAACCTCCTTTATAATATCTCTGACCTCGAATTACTCGTTTTGAACACTTGCTGCCTGAGAGTCACGATTCCATGAGGATGCCTATTTCATATTTCAATGGACCTGTCTGTTGCTGATGATAAATGATAACTGCTTGGTGAGTCCTTCAAAATTGCATACTTCTTCTTGCCCTGTCTGGGCTCTGCTGGGTACTGTTGCTATGAGCTATCAGTCAGGTGAAGTAGGAAAAGTTGGAATCAGGGGTAGGCCAGGGGT
>NW_017731701.1:35233-37423 GCF_001890085.2 Hipposideros armiger
TTATTTGTGGATTTGGATGTATGCTAATATAAAATGAGTGAATTTTTATGCTTATAAATCTGTTACCTTTTTGGCTACTTAGGAATAGTAAATAAAATTAGTTTTTAAAAATAATCAGACAGTTTTGGACCTTATACATAATTGAGAAATAGTCATTTGTTGAAAAATTTTCTCCAAATTATTATTTTTTTCCAGTCATCATTTGGTTTTTAATTGAGTATGATTATAAATTTTTGATACAGTTGCTCAGAGTCACCCTCCACAGATACTAAATTATATGAGCAAAAAAGCATAGATAATTAGTAGAAATAGGTGTCACTGCTGAGAAGAATATATATGAAAATGAATATTCTTAAGCAATGAAATTTCATATCATGATTCTGACTCTAATATAAATCAGTAATGTCCTTTGTGAAGTAATATTTTACCTTCTTTTTGAAAATAAAGGTAACTTTTATGCATCGATATTCTACCACTTTCCAATTCCCTATGATTGTTCAAAGATATTTACGTAGTAACATCTGAAAATTCTATTAGTATCTTGTGACATCATTCATTTTTATCTGTACTTGAACATATGGATATATTCCTTCATGGTAAGGCAGACTTTAGTAAAATCCTTCTGTGGTTTCGTTTTTTATGTTTGTTATGAAATTAGATGTTTAATCAATAAGAGCATAATATATTTTTCATCCTTTGGACATGGATTAGTTGTCCATTATTGTTGCCTGACCAGTGTTTTATTGCAATATCCAACCAGGAAAATGGGCAGAAAATTCTGAACAGTCAGACATGCATATCCCAGAATACGAAGTGACTCCAAAATTTAGGCCCCTGAAGTAGATAGCTACAATGGACTATTTAGAACGCTAGTATGTACCAGAATTTTACTTAAGAATAGGGATAATGAGCTGCCATTCTGTGAATTATTACGATCTGTATGCTTAAGATGATATAATTTAGTTTTCTGTGCATGGCTTTCAAAAATAGTATGATTCCTCTTCTTTTTCTAACAAATGCAAAATCCATACAAATGAAAATTAGCTGCAGCTGTGATTTTATGAATGGTTTCCTAGAAACTACATCGAAGGAAACTTTATCCACAAATGAGTTTTATGCTGCTCTTCTAAGGACATGCAGATGGGAGGTTTGTGAATGTTCACTGTTGCTACCAAAATACATTAAATATGTTTTTGAAGTTGATGGTCACATTTTTTCAAGTTTAAAGTAACATTTAAATAAGTACCATCCTTATGGAATGGACAAATATACATTTTTTTAACAATGGAAGCTTTAGTCATTGTCTACTAAAATAAAAACCTCATCTATTACAATATTTACCTATTTTTAAAAAATAAATCAAGAAGGGTCATTGATTTTNTTGGCAGTCCAGAGAAGAGATTGGGATAAGAAAGTAGGAGAATAAGGAATGAATACAGCATTACTCAAGGGATTATGGACTAGACAAAGTCAAGGTTCTGTACAAGTTTACATATAGTCATGGTGAGATACAACTAATATAATGTGGGATTACAAAAGGATATTGAGCTGTAGACAAGAGAACAGTGGTCTTGTCAAGCTCCTTTTGGTGTGAGAAAAGAGAACATTATCAAAGGTTCTCACTTTCTATGCCAGCATCCAGAGTTTCTTGGAAATAATGTTAATAAAGAGGTGAAGTTCAAATAAAGATTTGAGTTAGGTTTTCAGCAGAAACACAGGAGATTGTCTTTTTGGATTTTTATAGTAATCAATTTAGTAGCACAGCCGACCCTTGAAAAACACAGGTTTGAACTGCACGGGGTTCCCTTATATGCAGATTTTTTTTCAATAACTACTGTTAATGTATTTTCTCTTATGATTTTCTTTTCTCTATCTTATTTATTGTAAGACTACAGCATATAATACATATAACATTTCAAATATGTGTTAATCGACTGTTTATGTTATTGGTAAGGCTTCCGGTCAACAGTAGGCTATCAGTAGTTAAGTTTTTGGAGAATCAAAAGTTATACATAGATTTTCAACTGTGTGGGGGATTGACGCCCCTAGCCCCTGTATTGTTCGAGGGTCAACAAAATACTGAATTGCTGGATGTAGGGGAAGAAGAAAGTTTCAAAAGTCTGAGTTAAGTAAATATTAGTTACAAGGTTAGAAATGTTTCTGAAATTCTCTATTGTGTCTTTAAAAAAA
>NW_017731701.1:44918-47937 GCF_001890085.2 Hipposideros armiger
AAATGTTGAATTGTGCATATATTTTCCTATTTTCACTTTCATGTATTTTCTGAATTTTCTATTATGCATAAGTGCATGTTATAGTTTGAAAATAAACAGTTTGTAGATAGAACACGTGGAAATAAGAAAGGGGTAAAGAAACAAACAGGATTTATGAACCTCTACTATGTGTCAGGGTCTATGGGATTTAATACTTAAATCTAAGATATCGATATTGTTATTTTTATATGATGGATGAAGATACTAATGTTTAGAGAGATTTAGAAGAATTTGATATTTGTGAGACTAGCCCTTGGTTACAAATAGAAAGAACTGGACATGATTTTTAAACCCCAACCTGTTGATTTAATTTGCTCTCTTTACATATTGCTTCTCTAAGAAGTCAGAGGTTGGGGAAAGAAAATGAATTGTTACATGGAGGAGGGAAAGAAAGCCTACTGATACAAAAGTTAACCGTGACTTAGAAATTCTATCTCACAGTACATGAGACTTGGAAATGAGCAATTGGATCTAACCGCTCCAGGTCTAAGCCCATCTTAAAGTTGTTTTTGAGAGTATTGGATAACATTGATTTGTTTGTTTGTTTTTCACTCACTACATGAAGTCTTTCAATTTCTGTGTGTGTGTGTGTGCACATGTGTATGTGTGCATGTATGTTTTCTACTGACTATACCAGTTTAATTAATTACATTGCCTTTGTAATTTTAAAGTATCATCTGACTTCTTGATATCAACTGGATTTCTTTTTACCTTATTTCTCTTTCAAAAAGATTCATTGAATATTGCATGCGATGAAGTATATAAATTTATATGAAGTATATAAACTCATACTAAGCCTTTTTATTGAGCATTTAGAAAGAACATTGAATATAACCTTAACAGTTATATCAGACACCAGATCCCAGCTCTGCCACTTACCATGTAACTTTGGGCAAACGATTTAGAATCATGAAATTTCATTTCCTCAGTAGCAAAATTATAACATAATTTATCTCACAGGATTGTAGGATAAATGTATATATAGAGAGTATTCTAGACATTACTTTCTACTTAGCAGTTAGTCAATATGTAGTTATCATTACTCTTATTAATGGAGTCAGTATTTTTTATTTTATAACAAATATGTAGAATGTGAGGTATTTACTTCGTAGAAATTAGTAGATTGTTGTTTCCAAGTTGAAGAAACTCACTGCTTACTTTACTATTAAAAGTGTGAATTCAACACTTCTAAATGCAGATAAATTAGGAATTGGAATGACAAAAATCACTTCCTCTTAGTTCATTTGGATAGAATGAAACCTTGGAAAAATTAACAACACTTCATACTGTTACATCAGCCTAGTGGCACTACAGTAATCTTACACCCCTTCCCTGGCAACCATTAGCTATGTAGATTTGATTGTTACTAATATTGCATAGAAGAGGAAAAATATAACCTATATAGTAGGACCATCGATTATTTAATGGTAGTAATCCTCTCACATCACAGCTAGGAAAGAAAGGTGCCTTGACTATTTCTCCTTTCAAAGATCTATTAACCTTACAGTGCATTGCAAAGCTACTGCTGTGCTTTCGAGCTGACATTTGCAGTTTCCTAGGCGATTCTAGGTACATTCTTTACATTCTTCAAACTGCCAATAGCACAAAGGGCAAGTGAGGAAAAGGCTTGAGCTAGNGTTTTAAAACTTTTGAAGTGTTGATTGCCATTTTGGTTTTGAAATGGCTCCTTATTAAATTAACCAATTCAATGTAAACCACTATTATTCTAAATATATATCTAAACTCAAAATGTTCCACCTTCTATGGAGAAGAAAGAGCTAAAATTAGAAGAATGATATTATTCTTCAAAGAGGGCAAGAAAGATACCAGTTAGAAACTTTGGGGACACTCTTCTATTCAAAATGTAATAATATTTGGTTTCGGTAAAAACTCCATGATGCTTTAGAATCAAGTTAATTTGTGCTACAAAAACAGCTCAATTGGAGTTATTTTACTTTGACACAGGTTGAGGTCAAAATAATAATTATAATGCATAAGTATAAGTACCTTTGTATTTTTTAATTATACTATTTATGTTCAATCAAACATGCTCTAAAAACAGCTCAACTACTCTGTATGGAACAAGTCTCCAATTGCCTGAACATATACTCTAAATGGCTAGAACATTATCTTTTAAGTGATGCTGTTCAATATCTCAGTGTAATAGCTTCTCCCAATTTCATTAAGACCTGATGTCAGCTAAGCTCTATTGGAGACACAAACAAAAACAGTAGAAATCCTGTCACTGGAAAATACAAAGGACAATTCAAACCGCTTGGGTGACTTGCACCTGCCTATTGCTTGTCACAGCTCTTAGCTGAGTTATTGAAGGGCACTTAGTCCTTTAGCAGAACTGTTGCTAACAGAACTGTTGTCACCACTGTATATTCATCAGAGTAACACCTCAGAAATTGTGCACTGCAATGTCCTGAAAGAACTGCCAATCTGAAAGAAAGTATTTTTTTTTTTAAACTTATGTTTTCCTTGGCTGAAAAAAGCACTAAAACTATGTTAGTAGATATTGTTAGAAGAAAAGATATGCACTAGAAAAAAAATTCTGACGTACAACAATCAGATACCAGGATGTGCTATGATATCAGTCTAAAATACAAAGAAAATGCATTAACTAACTTACTGGGAAATTAATTAGCAAAATGGGTTTAGAGCATTACGAACACTGTCAAATAAAACTTTCTGTATTTCATTGCACAGTAACTGGTTCTTTTTACTGTGTTCAGTTCCCATCTTCATGTGAAGACATAAGACGGAAAAAAACAAAAAAACAAAAACAAGGTTTTAGTCTTCATGTGAATAGTTAGGGAGGAAAAGTTAATCAAAAAATTATTATTATTACTATTTTTACCAATTAGAACTATGTATGTCGTAAAGTAAGAAAGAACCATAACTGTGTATTAAACACTAAAACTTTGATAAACATTTTCTCACGCTTCTGCCTGTTTATGTCCAGGATAATGACTTA
>NW_017731701.1:53642-99751 GCF_001890085.2 Hipposideros armiger
TCCTTGTTCTCTCTTCTCCCCGCCACTAGCCACTTAGTACATGGCTTCAAGCCCACAGAACTGTGCCCAGCCATACTCCACTAATGACCCTATTGTCAGCACTTTTTATCTTCCGAGGGATGGTGTAGTTTGCACAACACACAAAGGCCCTTCTCCTAGTGGTGAGTAGGGCTGAATTCCAGCTCAGGCTCTGCTCCTCAAGGTTTATTCACTTGGCAGGCTACCCAAAGGGAATGCTTTTCCCCTTCATTTATTGACCCAGAGAGGGAGCCTTTCTCTAATTCTTGCCTGGATCCTGTATAATTTAGCTGTGTGCCTATCAGAGAGTGTACATGGAGTTTTGGGTATAATGAAAATGCTTCCTATTCCTTAAGATATTGGAATACATTCATGAGGATATGAACCACTGGCTTATCACCCACCTTGCAGAGGCAAATCAGTACACGGGAGGCTACCTCTCCAGTATCCTTGACAAAGAAAGGAAGAGCTGGATTTTATCATATCACTCAATTTAGAGAAACTTCAAATGACATTTTAATAAGATAGTCCCCTGGAATAAGCCTAAATTGGGGGGCTATATCAAGGAACTGATTTGGAATACTAGACTTTAGTGAGATGATTTTGCTTTTGTTTGTTTATTGATTGTATTTGTGAGTTATGGTGAATAAGTAAGGATTCTTATTTTTCTAATCAGTTCTCATTTAACAAACGTGCAGTGTTTACTAAAAAAGGACATTATGTAAAAAATATACATCATACACACCAATGGCGCTGATTCTCCAAAGCTTATCCTGAACCTGACACAATTTAGAATTGCACCCTCGGTGCAGTAGCTCTTCCCTGAGAGCTCAAAATCTTAGCTGTCAAACTTCCCCTAAACTCATTAGGGCTCATTTGTCTCTGTCAGTGACATGTTCTCAGGAACCAGTTCGTGCCAGGCTGCTTTGTCTCACAGCCATTTTGAATAAGGCCAGTTTTCAAGAAAAAAGAGAACCTATGCTTTGGAATGCATTGTATCTCAGAGAATTATGTAATTTTTTCCTCATAAAGGTTCCCTTTGCAAAGAAAAATACAGGTTAAGTGCTGTCTAAGTAAATTAAATGGGACATAATCAAAATACCTTTCTATAAAAAACTCCGAGTATTGTACAGTGGTCCAAATGAACATAGTAGAGAGATGCTGACCACCTTGGCTGAAGGACAGCCAATAGTGTCAGATAATCTCTTAATACTCAGTTTAGAAGTGCCTTGGTACAACATGTGATAAAGATAAAACACGTACAACACTCTGATTTGTTTTAATCAAAGGTAGATTTTCTCTCATACCAAGAATAGGTGATGATGGAGTGATTATACTTAAACCATGATTTATAAATATAATTTATCTGAATCTAGTTTTTTTTTAAACAAAATTGAATGTAAATGATTCCTAGATTATACTCAAATGGCTCTACTTTGTAGTACCAAATTTTAATAGCTGAGTATTGAAAGTTGGAAATGACATTCTCATATAAAAACAGAGTAACTAATAAAAAAAAATGCCCAAACTAATACAATGATTAGTATTGTCTTCAACCATTTCTTTCTGCTCCAGCATAAAAACAAATACAATATTGAAGGTATAAATATCTTGCTGTAAAGCACGATCACAAATGTTTTAGCCTCTAATGTTTTGTTAAGATCTGTGTTCTCTGATTGAAGGCCCACAGCTGAGTGAAGAAGGTATTTAACAAATAATTAAAGTAAGATGAGTGCTAAAAATCTTATGAACAAAGTGTGGAAACAGAGGTGGGAGGTTGACTATCTCAGAGATGTCATGTTGGGAAAGAATTTGAAAGATCCGTTTCTCAGTTCGAACCCCTTCATTGCTCAGTCTCCACAGTGCCTTTGCTGGGTACCTTTGTAAGAAATGGCACCAGCAGAGGCCAGGATCAGGCCTGTGGCTACAGGAAGACCTATGTCAGCGGAGAGGCTATTTCAAAGCCCAGAACAAGAGCAATTAGAGTAGAAAGGGTACAAGGAGGGAACAGAACAAATTAGATGAACATTTAAGTAGAATTAACAGCACCAATTAGAAGGGAAGAGAGTCAACAAGAAGAATTTATTAAGGATTTTCAGTTTCACCGTTCGCATAGCACTGAATTTGAGGCAGAAGTAATGATAAGGTTTTATGCATGATGATTATTGCTATTCATGTGATGACTTTCTCTGTGTGTGAACATTTAAGTTTAGATCAGTAAACTACACCTGTATTTCTTAGCAGTCAAATTCAAAATGAATTTTTTTAATATTATTAAATTTATTGGGGTGACATTATTTAGTAAACTTATATAGGTTTCAAGTGTATCATTCTATAATATGTCATCTGTGTATTGCATTGTGTATTTACCACCAAAAGCCAAATCTCCTTCCTCACAATACATTTGACCCCTTTTAGCCCTCTGATACCTCCGTGCTACCCCCCGCCCCATACCTCTGGTAACCACTAAACTGTTGTCTCTCTCTGAGTATTTGCTTGTTTGTCTTGTTAGTTTGTTGCTTTCAGTTTTATATCCCACATATGAGGGAAATCATATAGTTCTTGACTTTTTGTGTTTGACTTATTTCACTTAGCATGATAATCTAAAAATCTATCCAAGTTGTTGCAAATGGCAGCATTTCATCTTTTCTTAGGGCAGAATAGTACTCCATTGTGTATATATATCACGTCTTCTTTAGCCGGTCATCAATCGAAGGACACTTTGGTTGTTTCCATGTCTTGGCCACTGTGGATAATGCTGCAGTGAACAATGGAGTACATATATCTTTACGGATAAATGTTTTCAAAATTTTCGAGTAGTTACTGAGAAGAGGGATTGCTAGGTCATACGGTAATTTTAATTCTTAATTTTTTGAGGAACCTCTGTATTATTTTCCATAGTGGCTGTATCAGTTTACATTTCCACCAGCAGTGTATGAGGGTTCCTTTTTCTCCACAGCATCTCCAACACTTGTTATTATTTGTCTTGTTGATGATAGCCATTCTAACAGGTGTGAGGTGGTATCTCATTGTGGTTTTCATTTGTATTTCCTTAATAGCTAGTGAAGTTCTGGATCTTTTCATGTATAATTTGGCCATTTGTATGTCTTCTTGGGAGAAGTGTCTGTTCAGGTCCTCTGCCCATTTTTTGAATTGTTTTTTTTTCTTCTAGTTCTATGAGATCTTTTTACAGTTTGGATATTAACTCCTTATTGGAGGTGTTGTTTGCAAATATCTTCTCCCATTCGGTTGGTTGATTTTTTGTTTTGTTGATGGTTTGTTTTGCTATGTAAAAGCTTTTTAGTTTGATATAGTCCCATTCATTTATTTTTGCTTTTACTTCCTTTGCCTTTGAGGTCAAATTCGTAAAATCTCCACTAAGACCAAGACCCATAAGTTTAGTACATATATTTTTTCCTATTGTTTCACGTCTTATTATTTAGGACTTTGATCCATTTTGAGTTAATTTTTGCACATGTGGCGACAAATGGAAGTCTAGTTTTATTCTTTTACATGTGATTTTCCAGTTTTCCCAGCACCATTTATTGAAGAAACTTTCTGCATTTTTTAAAGAAATAGAACAAAAAAAAATCATCAGATTTGTATGGAGCCACAAAAGACCTCGAATAGTCAAAACAATCCTGAGAAAAAAGAACAAAGCCAGAGGTATCACATTCCCAGATTTCAAATTATACTACAGAGCAAAAGCAATCAAAATACCATGATACTGGCAGGAAAACCAACACACAGATCAATGGAACAGAATTGAGAGCCAGAAATAAACCCACATATATATGGGCAAATAATTTTTGACCAAGGAGCCAAAAAAATACAATGGAGAAAAGAAAGTAATTTTTTGTAAAGCCCTGTTCACCACCACCGCTTCCATCACTAGCCTCTCTGTTCCCTGCTCCTCACGCCCTTGGATCAGGGCTGCCTGGGGAACTCTTGTTTCCACCTGTTATTAGATGATGACCTTGGAAAAGGTATGGAAAACTCTGTATCATCAGTTACGTTACCTGCTAAATGGAGAAAATAATAACAGAACCTATCTCATAGTCAAAGCAAGGCAAATGAATTCATGCACATGAGTGTCTTAGTGTATTTGTTTTGTAAAACAGAATTTAATTAAACTTGTTACTTTGACATGTCCTTGGGGTGCAAGCAAGAGGAATGCTCTTTAGAGCCTAGTTATCTTGAAAGCCGAGAGCCTAAGATGTTCATCAGCTATGATTTTTTCATCCCAAGCATACTTATTCATAGAATCCACATTAGAAGTCCATGTTATGAAACCCTATGAAATGCATATAGCCCTTATGAATTACATGATGCCGATAGTTTTGCCACTCCAAAAAGTAACATTTTAAAAAAAATTAAGTTAACATTCCGTCACTAATTGAAGGACAATTGGGTAAAATTAAAAATACCACTCCTTTCAGCTAGAAATTACCTCTTCTTTACTCAGAAATGTTTACTTGTTCTTTCAAATAAATATAAACTTATTTTTTTTCCTTTTAAGTCTTCTAAAAATGCCCCAAAGCACTTAGAACGTTAACTGTAGAACACAGTCATTCCCCATGAAGCCATAAAATGCTATATTTAAAATGTAACTGTACGTTATAAGCTTATTGTGAAAGTAAGGTTTGGTTTTTGGTTTTTGCTTCTTTTAAGTAACATAGTGACTTGAAGCAGGCTTGTGTTGATTTTTTTTTCCATTGTATTTAGTGCTGTGTTTTACAAGTATTTTCAATCATGAGTTAAGCCAGTGATTTAGGAGTGGAAACTGATTTTTTTTTCATATTCATAATAGGGAGCTGAGAGGTGTAAGCCTTACCTTGAGGTTATGTATTCAGTAAATACTGGAGGCCAAACTCAACCCATAGACTGTGACTTCTAGGTCAACGTTGCTTTGTCTGCAGCATCCTTGTCTCCGTTCATCTTTATTATTATATCTGCTTGTATAATAGAAGTAACAGCACAGATAATAAAAAGTGTAAGAATGTGAGAGACAAAAAAAATTCCATGAATTTACCTTACCACACTCTACATATTCTTTTTTTTTAAAGAATGTATAAAAATAGTCACATCTATCATTTATCACCTTGATTCGGGAAGATTTACCAAATTTATAGAAAGTATTAAAGATTACCCCAATTAAAAAATATATATTTGTAATTGGTTAGTTGTAATTAATAGAGTTGTAAAATTGCAAACTGAGTCTTCAGAATAAAACATAAAAAGTGATTTGGCAACTGTGGAGACTACTAGATTTCCTTGGGAGCTTACCTTATGATAAAATGTTTATATCAAATGAGTACTTTTGATTTTGTCTATTTAATTTGGTGTCCTGCCCAAGATAGCATTTGGATCTGATCAAAATGACTTGATTTCAATACACCCCTCATTTCTGGATTTTTCCACAGTCCTCATTAATTACTTGCTCCCTCCCTCCAAGCTATACAGTATCTCTTTCATTATTTTGACACATTTTAGGTAAACAGAAGCCTGTGTCTCAAATAAAATACATTGGGCAGCCTCCCCGTTAGAATAAACCTCCACAGAGATCTTTGTATTTGCCCCCATCTCTCAATGGTCTAATGAAATCATGAAAATTGACTTTATCTGGGCTCTGGTTTGCCCTCATTATTCATCATCTACCTAATTAGTGACTAATTAGCTCATATTGAAAGAGTAAAGTAAAAAATAATGTTTGTGTTTTTAGTTGGATGCTACAATGCGCTCTGCTTTCTTTAGAGTAACTGTGTAGTAAAAGATGGAAATGTTTGGGAAAGAAGTCCCTGATTTCAGTGAACTGAAAAGGGATGTATTAATGCATCATGATGAACTTGGTTTTTTCCTTTATGCTGAGTGAAGAAAAGATCTTGGGAACTTGAAGAAGCATTTAGTTAAACTGGAACGAAGAAGAGAATAATAGACTATTGTCTATAAATGATGTTTTTATTTGAAAACTGAAAAGCATACCTCAGTCTTTGTGCTTGAATTCATTTAAGAATAAGACATTTCTTGCCCTGTTTGTCTATATTAAACTTTCCATAAAGCTCATAGCACCTGTACTAAATTTTGCTCGTCTTTACTTTTGTAATCATATCTGTGATCTTTATATGCCACGCCGATTAGATTTGCCTTCAGAACCTATGTTTTCAATTTTAATGATGTGGTGTGTATTTTTCTTACCACTGAGACTCAGAATTACAAGCAAAGACATTTTCGGAGAATTGTCTTGTCATACTTCATAGATTTTGAAGGTGGTGTAGGCCCTAAAGCAAAATTTTAAAAGAGACAATGTTTTCTTTAGTGTCTTTCTACTTCCTCCTTCTGGAGATTTTTGATTATTTTTCAAATTTATTAAGCAGTACGAGTTTTTGGAAGGCTACTTAACCACTCTAAGATTTGGATTCCACATTGATAAAATGAAAACAATATGCCTGCTTTTTTCTCCTCTTAAACTTATTCATTTTTTTTTAATTGAAGTTTATTGGGGTGACAATGGTTAGTCAAGTTACATAGGTTTCAAGTGTACGCTTGTGTAATACATCATCTATATATCACATTGTGTGTTCACCACCCAGAGTCAATTCTCCTTCCATCACCATATATTTGACCCCGTATTTACAAGAATAAAACATCAGAATAATCCACCTACGTATTGGTAAAGAAATAAATGAAACTAAAGCAAACTTATTGATTTTATTTTTAATTTAAATGTATTCTATTTCTAGGATTACAGTATATCCTTGGATTAAAAAACAATCAGCCCTGACTCTGGAATCAAATGTAGTATGTGGTTTAGATTTCATCTATACCACTATGGGTCAGGTCGCTTTCGGTAATTTCAGCTACTAAACTTTTATTTAATGTGTAGTACATGTCATGCAATGAAAATATAAAAATTAATGTGACATGGTCTCCACCTTCAGTCTTTTTACATTCTTTTCAGGGAGATAAATATGAAAAGAGATAATAATGTAAAGGAATTTCCTGGTCCCAAAGGATGTCTCAATCTGTGTATAATAAGATGTGAATGTGTGTGCGTGTGTGTGTGTGTGTGTGTTGGTGTGTGGTGGGCAGGAAGGAATACTTTGGCAAAGAGATGAAACTCAAGATGGGCCTTAGTCATTTTACTTAGCTTTCCTTCTGTGCTCTAGAATTTGGAGGAAATAGCACTAATAGTACAGGGTAGGATGATTAAATATGATAATATATTAGAAAGCTATGTGACTGAGCATAACAGCTTTGCTTGGAGCAGGCACGAACCTAAAACCAGTCCAACAATAAGAGGATAAGGAACGAGGAAGCAAGGCTTGTGTGGAATGGCAGCCCAGGAAACACTGGCACAAAATCCCCAGCTCTGGGCCCCAGGTAGGAAGATATCTAGTCCATTAGATGAATCATGATATCTGAAAGATAGGGGCAATGGAAGAACCAACACAAGGGATAGCTCTAGGAGAGAGGATTTGTCTAAGATCAAGGAATCCAAACAGATGATTATCTACAGAAGAGCTGGTTGGCAAAGCCAGGGTCACCAGCCCTGGCTAAATGAACAGGAGTCTAGCCTTTGAACAGAAGGATTAGTGGGATGGGAACAGGCAAGAAAAAGATGGAGTCAAGGACCTAGAAGACAACAGACAGATTATCAGGATGAAAAGGTTGACGCAGTGCATGGAGACTAAAGGCCCATTACAGACCCTGGGACTCGTGGTCAATGTCAGATAAATAGTATTCACTTATTGCTATATTCTTGAGAATTTAGCCAAAGCTCCTTTGTCCGCCCTGTTCAAGGTAAGCTACCATCTTGAAATTCAGTTCAGGTCAAGTCAGAAGGAGGGGCTTAAGTGACTACAACAGTGGGAGAAATGGTTGCTGAAAACTGGGAATTAGAATCTGATATTTGATAGTAAATTCCTTGAGTCACTGCAAAGCTAGCCAACAAGAAGACCAAGACTAAAATTATAGAGCATCTAGGAACAGAGCACAGCAGCATGGACTTTAAACCCTACTTTGCTCAGGTGATCAGTTCTGTGGCCTTGGGCAAATGAGTTACCCTCTATCATCTTCATATTTTTCATTTGCATTTGAACTTGGTTTGGGGGCCTTCATAATGATTTTTTTAAACATAATTTACTTTTTATGTACTTGTTAATATTTATCCTGACCATATTGAAAATAAGATTTAAAGAAGCGATTGAGTTTGTACAGGACTTATATTGACTCCTATGCAAAATAATACTTTCTTCTTTATGCTCATCATCATCATTACAATTACTCGAGGCAGATGTTTAACTGTCTCTAAATTAGAAGCAAAATAAAATACTGCCCGATTTTTTGT
Organism: Hipposideros armiger; assembly: GCF_001890085.2. Lineage (NCBI taxonomy): Eukaryota > Metazoa > Chordata > Mammalia > Chiroptera > Hipposideridae > Hipposideros > Hipposideros armiger. The sequence continues at coordinate 62,008 of NW_017731701.1, forward strand.
ATATTCATTGCAGACAAGGCCAGTTTTTTTTCTCCATGTTGAATTTCCTATGAAAAACTATTATACTTTATATGTTTTTTTGTTTTTTTTTTAAGTTAGGAAACAGGGAACTTTAATCAAGGTTAGGATAATAAGAGCTTGTACTTTTAAATTTTCTTTACAGCTTGTTAATGAAAACAGACTCATATTATAAGAATTTCTCCTAAGTCAAAGAATCTTCTGGGTAAAACTGCTGGCAATGTAAGCAAAATTAATTATCCCATCAAATTACATTTCTTTCTAATCATGGTAGTAGAAAACTAGCACTGATTAATGCTTGTACTTTGAGATCTCTGTTGATCTATGATTCATTATGCACTGGTTTGAAAAAGCAGTGTGTGATTTAATTCAAATTAGTAAATCTAACATTCATTTTTAAGAAAGGGGAGATTTTGGCCAAAGATTTTTAAGATAATTTCTATAACTTGTTAAACGTGTCACAGATATTTAATTATTTATACATTAAGTTTAAATATGGGACCTAAAATGAGACAGAAGGTACCAAAAGCAAACATAGTTCTGAATAGATGACTTTTGTAATAATTTAGGAGAATCAAATTAGAAAGACTGTTAAAGTAAATTTCTATACTTTAAAATAATGGAATAAGATCAAGGCTTTACGCTGTGTGACTATTAGGCGAGATAGAAAAATACAGTTGAATGGAATTTCAAAGTCATAGTTTATAGTCTTTTAAAATTTTAGGGATAATTAAAACTGAGTAAAGCAATCTCATCTATGGATAGCTAGATGCTAGAATGTTATTAAAATCATCTGAGTTTTAGTTATATTGAAAATTATTTTGTGCTCTGTAAAATTAAAAAAAAANCACAATTCCATTCTTATGTCATGTTTGAATACATGTTTCTACTTGAAATGCCCTTCGCTTTCAATTCTCTGCATGAAAACGTCCTAATTGTTGAGACTCAGCTGAAGCATTACCTCTGCAGGGACATCTTCCCAGATTTCTCCTGGAAGTCTGAGTCATTCCTTCATCTGTGCTCCCGAAGCACCTACTGTAGAAGTTCAATCTCAATATTAAGTCATGTCATTCATGTAGTAGACCCAAGCTCCTGCAAATGGTTATGTATTGTCATTTAAGCATTGTTTTTATCTACCAAAATTCTGGCAGGCACAGGATGTTAGTATCATTCAATTTTATTAATTTACAATGGGTGACATTCCATTTGAAAGAAGTTATTATAATGTTAGTATTTACTCAACTATCCGGGGAACTCCCTTTCCTTATCTAGGTGGCAGGGAAGCTCAGTAATGATCAGAAGTTTTCCTGATGATTTTAGAATTAAAATACATCTTTCCTGTATGGCCTGGATATTGTTTTAACCAGGTCATGTTGAGGTCTGAAGAATAATTACTGTGCACAACAGCAGGCCTTGCAAAGATCATCCATTTTAGATTCCAGATTGTATCTCATTATAGTGAAAAATCAAACTTGAAAATGCTCATAACAGCAGCATGGATAATATCTGTCAATAGCTCTAACACAACCAATTTTTGCGCTCAAATTAGAATATGTCATTTTATTTTAGTTGAACACAAGTTGAAATAATTGACTTGCATCTGAGGGCCATATTAGACTAAGTCTTATCTTTAAACACACTTGGCGCACTGAGATGCCCCTTCTGTGAGAGGCACATACAAACTGAGAAGTAACCTGAGTATTTATTTATGAGTGCAGTTCTTGCTCACACTGCAGCATACAGGCCTGGAGTGTGGCAATGACTGGAATCTTCTAAACTCTTCCAATGCTTGTTTGCTTTCTTTCTCTCTTCCTTTTTTCCTCCCTCCCTTTTCCCCTCCCTCCCTCTCTCCCTTCCTCCCTCTCTCTTTCCCTTCCTTCACATTCTTTATCTCTCTTCCCCAGCCGGTGAGCATGTGCAGTTGAATTTGGAAGTTTAATAACGTGATATGCTCGTACCCCATAGCCCAAATAGCCTCCATGTGTCTCCCTCCCTGAACTACCAAATCCCTTGGATTACTTTCCCCTCTGGGACATAACATTTATTGTGTGGTAATCTCTATTCTGGTTTGGATGGAAGTGCCCTCATATGTAAAAGATCAATTTAGCAGACAATGACATAGTGCTGAGGACATATTAAATACTCATATTAATAGTAATAATTGTAAGGCTCAAAGAAGGAGCATGTTGTGTGTTGATCATGTTGTGTGTTGATCATGTTTTAAGACCTGAAAGTAAGGAAAACGTGCCTTGGGCAGGGTGGGCATGTAATAAATATTTGCAGGATTGACAAAATATATTAGCGATATTTTTAGAAAGCAGGCTAAACACTCAAATAAAATTATAGCAAATTAGATGATGATAAAAACCATTTGTTCACTAGCCGTAGCTGTTTTGACTTTTGAAAGGCTTCAATCAGGAAACAAAACCCTTGGCCTTGTGGACTGGCTTTGTGCTTTTATCTGTTAGTTTCTGCAAAACAGCCCACTTGTAGTCTCTGAATGTCTCAAATTTACCCATTTTTTTTATTATAACCACCCTTACTTTCATTAGTAAAGTTGTATTATTGATTAATGGTAAATAGCAGATATGCGGTGTAAAGAAGTCTGACCTTTAATGAGAATGCGTAAAAATGTCAGTGTTTTCACTGAGGCTGCCCTTGGTTTGGAAGCTTTTCAGTGCTGTGATTGTTGGTACAACCTGCCCCTTATCTTCCTTTTTCTTATTTTTTCAGAAAAGACAATGTACAACATTTGATTATAGAAACAGCGGTAGTGCTGAGTATTTGAGGAAAAGTTGGGCCATCCATCTTCTGTTATTTAAATTACAGAAAGGTGAAAATTGTGAACATGGGGAATAATTTGATTGTAAGACAGGTGGCATAATCGGGCTCCCTGTGGCTTTCAAAAGTAGGACACGGCTGCCTTTGTCTGGGATTTTTCTGTAGTCCTACTTGGAGGGAGGAGAAAGACAAGATGACCTTTTATGACACATTTCCAACTCAGTGATCATCACATGAACCATAAGGGTTAGTAATATTCCTACTTGCCAAAAGCTTTCGCAGTAGGCTTTTTTAACGCTAAGATTAGAATTCATTGATTTCTAGTGTCTTTTTTGTTTTCAGTGCTTTGGCTCATGATTTTTTGCCTTTCTGTATACAATGTTTGTATATACACTCAATAACCCTCAGAATTTATAAAATTAAACTGTTTTTGGCGAAATTCTGATAGGATATATTTCTCTGAAAACATGATAGTATACTGTATGTTTTTTTCTGTGTTTTTTAAAATCAGGAATTAAATATTGGTAATGATTTTTAACATGAAATTATAACATAGTAGCTAGAAAATGCTTGCCTTTGTATTTATTCAAATATTGATGTGACAATTTGAGGAACCAGTGCATGATTTTTAGTTAGAAAGGAATTTCCAAGCATTGATCTAATGCTTGCTGATAGCTTGTCTTTCTACCCTTCCGTCAATAAAGACCTAAACACCCACCTTGATACTTTCACCCCACCATCGTATAATCTGTGTGTCTCCTTCCAGCCACCAGAGGCTGATCCTTAATTCTCAGTCTGTGGAGCTGACATGCTTATTTCCTTTTGGAAAAGGTGTTTCTCTATCGTGCATATCTTTTGTGAAACTCTTGTTTTCCATCACATTTTTAGTGGGACCTTTGAACCACTTCAAAACCTCAAGTAGGAAGCATGGAAATGGAGTGTGCTTTCCTTCTATTTCCATCCTGCCATAGCTCGCTTAACTGCTGCTATGGCAACAGACTGGCAACAGTTGTGGAAGAATCCATGCTCAGACTAAGGCCAGATGGAGGGAGTGGGTGCCAGTGGCAGCATCTCACGGAAGTTGTGTGTAGCAGTGATGAATCGAACTTGGCTGTGTTTCTGTCCAATAGGTAGGCAAGATGGAACGGGAAGGAAAAGGACAGAAACCAGAGTGCATCACATAAGCTGAGTGATTGTTCACTTGAGTTTGGTCCATGTTAATGTGAAATCTAGATTTCCCACTTAGTTTTTTGTTGTTGTTCTTGTTTGTTTATGATGTAAACATGCTAATGTCTATGGTCTAAACACACACACACACACACACACACACAAGCTTCATGTGTAACTTCTGATCTAATTGACTTTCTATGAAAAATTTCCTTTTCAAATAATTTTTATTCTATTGCCCTAGCCTGGCAACTAATGATCTCCTAAATTCTTATTAACAGTGTATCCTTTATTATTTATGGGGACAGTTGAAATATTTCTTTTCATTAAAAAAATGTTACCATTAGATCACATTTAAGGTACATAAATGTCATATCACTATGTTGTACACCTGAAACTAATATAATGTATGTCAACTATACTTTAATAAAAATAAATTTAAAAAGATCACCATTAGTTTGCAGTATGAAAATTGAAAAATATTATGAATTGCCTTTAATATACATAAAATTAATGTTATATATATATATATATATATATAATTTTTTTAAGATTTTTTTTTTATTGGGGAATTGGGGGGATAGGAACAGTGCTGGGGAATTGGGGGAAGGGGAACAGACAAGTTGCTGTCGTTTTGTTATTCAATCTAGNTTTTTTCCAAACTACAAGTGCTCTTCTAGTTTAAGGAGAGAAAAATAGGTGAGTGTTGAAACAGCTAGGAAGGGCTAGATTCAAGAGAGACACCATGAACTGTCCCGAAAATAATGAGTCAGATTTACAGAAGTCAACCTTAGTGAGGGGACATCTTACAGAAGGGCAGACGTGGGGATGACCTATAAGTTTGTGTAATAATAAAGTAAACAATCTCATCGGATGACGTGTATGGGATGGATATTAATATAAAATAAGAAAAGGGCTGGGATATTAAAAAAATAACTGGGGTTTCCCAACATAGAGCCATTAGTTAAAAGTTGATTTGCATTTACATATCATAGAGAATCACTGTCTATGTTCATAGATAATGTTTTTGTATTTTTTTTAAAGAATAAAATAACAGTGTTGGTGATAAATTTAATAAAGTATTTAGATAGGCTCATATTTTGTTCTATCCTGTGGGATAGTTTTCAACATTACTTTTTAAATTTACTTAAGAGTACCTGAAACCAGTAGCAGGTATTCTTAGAATCTGAAAGGATATATTTCATAATTCGGCTATGGATTGACTATGGAGTAGCTAGCTAGCAGAATGGGTGAACTCTTTATATCCACCTTATGTGGGACTTTAGTACAATTGTGGTCTCACTCTGGCATTATTGAATGAATACTATATCTCTTTTTACATTAGGCAATCCTAGTTGTTATAATAACTTATATATTTGGCATTCCTAATATGTGATAATAGCCATGAAGACAAGAGTGGTATCTTTGTAATAAAGTCAACTGTCTTATATAGAGTAGAAGTTTAATACATGTTTTTTAATTGAATTGAATGGTACTTATTGCTATATCATTTTGTTCATGTTTCTCTAAGACATCAATAGATATTCAGTGAATATTTGTTGAATGAAGAAATGACTGAGTACAGCAATTTCAACAGTGACTCTAGTGGTGGTTTTGGGCAAATATGCTAAGTTCTTGAAGTTCTTTACTTTGATACCATACAGCTAAGTAGCTCCCATTACTGATAATTAGAATGTCTTTGGGTATGTAACTAGGCTCTCTATGAGAAAGAAACTAATAAAACATGATGGACTTCACAGGATGTAGAGTAGCAGAAGTTGCCGCGTGTTTTGACATCAGCATGATTTTCCCCCTGTCCTCCATATGTTAAAATGAAAACTGTGCACATATGGTCTGTATACCGTAATGAGTTTTTGAGGGGCATACATCTAGTTGTATAGTTTTTAAAACTATCATTGGATAAACGGAAAATAAATAAGGAACCTTATTACCAGTGAAATTTAACATAGAACATTTAAAAACACTCCAATTTAAGCAGAATTTTCAGCAGAAAGTTTCATGAAGACAAATTCAAGTTAAATTTTTTAAAATGTTTATAATGAATTGCCTCATATAGCAATAAATTATTTTTAAAATATTCAAGTAGAGGGTGGTATTTTTATCAGGAGTTTCTTACATGAATATGGAGAGCAGGTTTCAAATCAATTCCATAAACAGTCATCAAATGTGCATTCTGTTCAAGGTTTATTAAAAACGTTCCCTCTCTAGTTGGAAAGCTGTGTAGGAGGAATTCATCACCTGGGGTGAGATGAGAGGCAAAGTGGTCAAATTAACAAGAATTAAAGAATTTTGGGAAGGTCAGCATCCTGATTAAAAATGATTAAATATCAAGGGAGAAGTAGTCCTTGAAAAATAGATTTGGATCAACTTATATCAGGTCTTGAAGTCAGCAAGAAATTTGGTCTTAATTCTTATTTGAAGAATAGTCCTTGAAAGTTTTGAATACATAATACAGTTAGTGTTTATTAAGATCATTCTGCCTACAGCAAGAGAGTTGGATTAAAGCAGAAATACTGAAAGTGAAGAGAATGGTTAGGAGGCTATTTTTGTGATTCAAATAGAAATAAAAATGATGTATAAGGAAATAGAAGGAAAGACAGCACAAGATATTTGAGGTAGACTTTCAAAATGCAGGCTACTGGTTCCTAAGCATATTAAATAACAGCATAAGATATTTAAGCTCCAGACACAAGATACATGAATATATAATACATGCATTTTGTTTGTTTGTTGTTTTTGTTTTTTGTTTGTTTGTTTGTTTTTGTTGTTGTTGCTTTAACTCAGAAGTTGAGGCAGAGAAAGTTTAAGAAGTTTCATTCAGCCTATTAGGCTTCAGATACCTTCCTGTTTAGGGAACAATTAGCGGGTGAAAGCTTATTAGCCAAAAAACAAACTAGCAAACAAGAACAAGCAAAGCAGTTGATCAATATGCTAGATGCTTTATCCTTTAGCCTCAGATAATTTGTGGCTTAAAAAAAATATTTAACTTATGGAGTAACTTGCAAGCTTCTAATTTTAACTTATCTTCCTTACTGTGGGGTGCTAATTCTACAGAGGTTGATAGATAATGAGTTTATGTAACTGCTTATTCTGACCTGGGTGGTTTTAGACACTTAAAGATGTATCCTTAATGCAGTAGGTATTCTTTTGATTTTGCAGTGTAATCATATGGGAAATGCAGCCTGTAACATATTTTTTTCTTACCTTCCTGCTCCCCTCCTTCCTTCCTTTTTGAAATCTTCCATGAGTTCTCATCCCAAGGCTTTTTCTGAATTATTTATGCTATAATTTTACTTGTTGTTTTATCATAAATAGTACTCATTTCAAAAGAAGAAGTAGGTGATATATTTGGATCTCTCCTTTTCAAAATTTAATCTCCAGTCACTTTCTGAATATGTTCATGTTCACTGGTAATATGAAAATTTAGGGTATTTGTTTGAAGTAGTGTCATTCTGCCATATGTTTTCTTAATGTTCTATGGACATTCCTTAAAAGTAACCCAGATTATATTATATTGTAATCGTGTGTTTTATATGTCATCAAAGCAGTAAATTTTTGAAAGATGGGCTGCACTTAATTTGTCTCTTAAGTCAGTGTGGCATGAGTTGAAACTTAGTAAATGAGCCTTAATAAAGGAGTAAATGTTTTTATTCTATTAAATCAGTTATACTTGTCTGTATTTTAGTAAATCAAGTTTGTTTTCCTGCAACTTGGTACAATTTGTAGTTTTTCCAATTTTTTTTTCTAATTCACCTTAAGTCTTCTGAATTCCTTTGTAAGATTTAGAGTTATGTTTTCTAGAATCTTTTTTGAAGAGTGTAACATGGATTATGTGGAATTCAGTACTAGAGCATTTGTCCTCCAAATAATATTTTTTAAAAAGAGCCAACTCAATTAAAAAAAAAATAAAACCTGCATAGGAAGGGGGCTTTTTTAAAATGGTTAGGCTTAATAAAAAAATTAGATTGTGCAGCTCTACATTTTACCCAAATTGTTGGCTCGATAAATATCAATAAAATGATCTCATTATATTATACTAATGTGTTAGTTGGGTCTGGAAACTAGCCACATGGAGCTAGCTCTCTAATATTTAGATCTTGAACCATAAACTGGGGAAAGAAAAAAAAAGATGGGTTACAGACGTCAAAAGTATTGTTCAGGGCTGGCCGAGTGGCGCAATGGTTAAGAGCTGGCTTGGGACGCCAGAGTGCCCAGGTTTGGATCCCACATACAAGGGCCAGTGACACTGCCAGAGCTCTACAGCTAAGATGCTGAACAACAGCTCAACCTGGAGCTGGGCTGCCGTGAGTCGGCGACAGAGTAGGCTGCAGCCCCTGCTGCAGTGGGTTGTCATGGGCTACCGTGTGTAGCCAGCAACCAGCGTGAGCAGCCAGCAGCCTCAGTGAGCAGCCGTCCAGAAGCCGGTGACTGATCTGCCTCGCCCGGGAAGAGCGCAATGATGGTGCCAACTTGGGCCAGTGAAGCAACGTCCTCCACAACTAGACTGAAGAACAAAAGGACAGCAACTTGTCTGTTCCCCTTCCCCCAATTCACCAGTGCTGTTCCCATCCCCCCAATTCCCCAATAAAAAAATCTTAAAAATAAAAAAGTGTTGTTCACATTTTTCTAGAGTTTTAGACTACATTAAGCACATCATATTCCAGAGGGCATGGTCACTGAGCCTTCAGAGGACAGGAAGGAGTTCCTAGCAAATAGTATTTTATTAAAAAAAAAAAAGGACTTTGACCAATGGAATATATGAAACAAACTGTATATAATTGAACTATTTTGGTCTGTAGCCAATGAGAAACATAAAATAAGGTTCTGGAATGAAGAGGTCGGGGATGGAAGAAAGCCAGCTAGTTGCTCACACACTTATAGGATGTGAGTACCTTATATGGGGATGAAGGTCCTCAACTTTATCCTCAACTTTCAAGGTCACGCAGTAAATTCAGCTTCTTTTTGCATAACTTAAACTCAGCATTATAAATTTTAAAATAAACTTAATTTTATAATAGTTTCATATTTATAGAATGATTGCAGAAATAGTACAGGGGGTTTCCATATATCCAATACCCAGACTTCTTACATAGTATGTAAGGATGTTACTATGTAACATCTTACATAATATGGTACATTTGTCAAACCAATGAAACAACATTGATTTATTGTTATTATTTACTGAAATCCATGTTTTATTCAGATTTGCTTAGTTTTTTTTTTTTTTGGTTTGTTTGTTTGTTTTAATACTTTTTTACTGTTCTTTTTCTGTTCTAGGATCCCATCCAAAATCCATAGTACATTGAGTCCTCATGTCTCCTCAAGCTTCCCTGGACTGTGACATTTTCTTATACTTTCCTTGTTTCTATTGACAGTTTTGAGAACAATATTATATAAAATGTTTTTCAATTAGGGTTTGTCTGACATTTTTCTCATGGCTAGACAAAAGTTATGAGTTTTGGGGAGGAGGACCGCAGAGGTCAGGTACTGTTCTCTGATGGTACATTCATATCAAGGGTCCCTGCTACGAATATGACTTCCCGGTTGATCACCTGACTGAGGTAGTGTTTTCCAGGTGTCTACTATAAAGTTCCTTTTTATGTCCCTTATCATGCTGTACTCTTTGAAAGGAAGTCACTATGTGCAGCCTACACTTACAGGGTAGAAAATGATGTCCCATCTTCTTTAAGGGAGTGTATCTATATAAGTTATGTGGACTTCTTCTGCGAAGGAGGTTTTTCTCTTCTCCAGCTTTTATTTATTGATCCAATCATTCATTTACATTATTAAGAACTCATAGACATTCATTTTATACTTTGGATTATAATCCAATACTATATTATTTTATCGCTTAAATTCTTCCAGTTTTGGCCATTGGGAGCTCCTGGAAAATGGCATTAAAAGAAACCAACATCTAAGTCCTGGGAGTGCACATTACAACCAAGAGTGTTAACTTCTGTAAACTAAAAGAATTTTCATTCAACTAAGTAACTGCTTAAAGCATATTACTCATATGATCCAGTCCAAATTTCATTAAACTGGGTTTGTGAGATTGTTAATTGCTCCTTAGTATTTATTTTCTATTTTGTTCCCATTAATAGGACTCCTAAATATTAACTGGATCTGGACTCCAACAATAAATCCTACATTTCTAAGACCTCTTTGCAGTTAGATGTGACCATGTAACAGTTATTGAAGATGAGATGAAGCTAATATTTTTAAGTATCCTTCTGGTCCTTAAATGGAGGAAGTAAAACCCTTCTGCCCCCGCCCCCCCTTTTTTTTGCTTGACTAGAATGTGAATATGATGGTGGGAGATAGAGCAACCATGTTAAGTATGACATCATGATAGAAAGAATTGGGTTCCTGTTCTTCATGTACTCATCATATGTGGCCTAGGATACCAACACTTAAAAGAAAGAGACATACAATTTTCTCTTTTAATCTTTTGTTATTTGGTGCTTCCTGCTGCTCACACTCAAACCTCATCCTAATTATATTTGGAATACCAGATTTTTTATGACACAAACCTTGAATACATNAGAATAGCCTTTAGAGTGTCGGGTTGTTTACTCTCGGCCACGTGGCTGACTGGGAGCTGCAGCCCATTGTTGTGAGAGGATCGTACAGCATATTGCTAGCCTGGGAGAGAGTCAGAATTCAAAGAATGGTTTCTACTTTGTGTGGATCACTTCTACTCCATCATAAAGTAGAAAAATCATAAATCAAACCACTGTAAGGGATGGATACACACACACACACGCACACACACACACGGTGCCAAAAAAATGTATACACATTTTAAGAAAGGGAAAAACTATTAAAATTGTAATATTCAATATATACCAATAACAAAAGATGAATACAAGTCACATTTGACTTTTGCAATTACAAGAGGTCCTCAAAGTGGTTACCATCAGTGTCCAGACATTTCTGATTACAACAAACTACTGAGCAACGTTGACCAAAGTGTCCACTTATATACATTTTTTGGCACCCTGGTTTTGTGTGTGTGTGTGTGTGTGTGTGTGTGTGTGTGTATGTGTATTTTGTTGCTGTTACATCAGTAGTGCTTTGTCCACCTCAGAATATCTTATGAAGGCATTTGCTCAGCTTTTCTTAGGAAACTCATAACTTAGTCTAGCCTATGTTCTATGCTCAGGTGTTTCTGCAAGCTTATAAAGCGTTCTCTTATTTCTTCAATGTACTTTTTGCTCTTCACATCCCAATATTCCTTTCCTCTTTTTCAATAACTTCTTGGCTCAAAGTACTCCACCATATAATATTTGTTGCTTTTGTTGAGTAATGATCCCGAGGTTGCATTCCTCCTCTTCTCTAGCATTTTCTCATGTGCAGTTTTGTTTGTTTTCATCTCCTGAAGGAAATCCCCACCAGAATCGGCCCTTCCTGTGCTTTTTCTCACACAGGAAGGACCACGGCACTTATTTTCCTGTGCCTTCTCAAGCTGTGTGTGTTAGGTTCCCTTCACTTTTAATAGGACCTCCTCTGAGTCCTGCTTATCTTGCTCAGACCCCAGGTCATCCCTGTGACATGGGGAGCTTTTCCCAGTAGCCAGTGTGATCCCACCAGCTCTGTGATCAGGTTGCCACCCCATGTGCCTCTGCCCTGAGGCTCACTGGTTAAACAATGTGAAGTGATAGACTTGGACATGGGCTTGAAGAGAAGGCTCTTCAATGGCTCTATCAATGTGGATAAATTCAATGCCTACAAACAGTTGAGACTTTGCTCCCGGCACTTTAGGGTCTGCTTTAACGCAAACAGAAATAAATGTTGTATATTACAGATTATGGTCTCAATAATATTAGCCTGAAAAAAAATTAAGGATTATTACCAAATGTATAAGAATCCAAAGGAAATGTTAATGAACTACTCAGGAAGTCTCTAATTTAAAGAGACATACTTTCCTGGTAAATCTTTTAAGCAAAATTTGTCTTATACTGTCACTGTGCAACTGAATAAATTAACTTGACATATGAGACTTTTAGCTATGAGCCAATTAAATGTCAAGTGTCAAGAAATCAAACTGATTTCTTGTGTTTAAGATAAATTTATCTGAAGTTCTTACTGGTAGTACTTAGGAGGGTACATCAATAGTGGTCACATTAGACTACATATAGCAAATAATTTANTGTTGTTGGGATTGCGGATTGGTGCAGTCACTATGGGAAACTGTATGAAGGCTGCTCAAAAATTAAAAATAGAACTAACATATGACCCAGCAATTTCACTTCTAGGTATTTATTTGAAGCAAATGATATCAATATCTTGAAGGTCATAATTTTCAGTGTAGCACTATTTACAGTAGCCAAGATGTGGAAGCAACCTTAGTGCCCATCAATAGATGACTGGATAAAGAAGATGTGGTACATATATATAATGGAATATTACTTGACCATAAAAAAGAATGAAATCTTATCATTTGCAACAAATGGATGGACCTAGAGCATATTATGCTAAGCAAAATAAGGCAGACAGAGACAGAGAAATACCATTTGATCTCACTTATATGTGGAATCTAAAAAACCAAAATAAACAAACAAAACAGGAACAAACTCAAAGATGCAAAGAACAAACTGATCGTCACCAGGTGGGAAGTGCGTTAGGAGGATGGGTGAAAAAAAGGTGGAAGAGATTAAAAAGTACAAATTGCTAGTTATAAAAATAGTGACGGGGATGTAAAGTACAGCATAGGGCATATAGTCAATAATATTGTAATCACTATATATGGTGTCAGATGGGTACTAGACCTACTGGGGCCATCACTTCATAAGTTATATGAATGTCTAATCACTGTGTTGTACCCCTGAAACTAATATAATATTGTATGTCAACCGTAAATGAAAAATAAATTTTCAAAAATATTTACTCTCTAGACCATATCAATGAGATTCCTTGCTATTATGGATTGATTTGTGTCCCCTCAAAATATGTTGAAATCCTAATCCCCAATACCTCAGAATATGACCATTTTTGGAAATTGGATCAATCCATAGGTAATTAAGTTAATGTGAGGTCACTGGGATAAGCCCTAATCCTATAGGACTGACATCCTTAGAAAAAGTGATAATTTTGACACGGAGACAGACTTGCAAAGCAAGAAGATAATGTGAAGAAAAAGCGAGACTGTCATCTACAAGCTAATGAGTGCCTAAGGCTAACAGAACCTAGGAGAGAGGCCTAGAGAGGATTCTCCCTTACAGCCCTCAGAAGGAACCAGCCCTGTCAACACCTTGATTTTGGACTTCTAGCTTCTAGAACTACTGTGAGGCAATCAATTTCAGTTGTTCAAACCACCCAGTTTGTGGCACTTTGTTACTATAGCCCCTGGAATCTAATAAACTTATCCTCTGGCTCTTCCTGTTAAATTTGGCCAATGGGAGGCACCAAAAGATGAGAGGAGAGAAAGAAGCACAGTCCGGATGTTTGTTCTCTGACTCTCTCAGCAAAGACCCCCGGGTTGGCAACACTCTCCATAAAACTTCTCTGCATTCTGGAAGCCACTCTTTCTCCTCGTCTCTTCAGGTCACCGTGTTCAAAGGACCCTCTGCTGCTGCAAGTCTCAGGGATGTGCATCATCACTTTCTATTCATCTAAATCTTTTTCACTCCTTTAAAAATAATCCCTTTATTAAACTCTTATGAAAGTGTCTGCTTTGTGTGTGCAATAACTTTTCCTTGGCGGAACCTTGACTGCCTACAGAGAATCGACCACCCTCTACTTTGTATGACTGGACAGTGTGCATATGACAACACTTATCACGATGAATTCTAATGACTTGCTTGAGTAAGTCCTTCCATCTACTAGAGAAATCCCTTAAACCTACTTACTCTGGCATAATGCCAGGTTCTGGCATAATGTAAGTCCTTCAGTAAGTCAAAATATACTTACTGAATAGATACATAGATGAATATTTATTTTTAAAATACTTGCATATTCTGCCTTATCCACACACAAAAAAAGAGTCTTCAGGTAGCTAACAAAACTAAGCATCATATCATATTAAAATTAATGGTTGAAGAAATTAAAACTAAAGGATAATAAGGTCAGGGAAAGAAACATGAATGTAGGAATAAGAAAAATACATGAAGGGCCCTAATATGCTACGTACTTGCAAGAGGTCGATAGCAAGTGTGGCTCTGTGCTTTCTGACAGATATATAAAGGCAAAAGAAGGTCCGTTTCATGAATCACAGCGTCCATCTGTTCAATACAAACCAATTATTTAGGCAATGTACACATATTTCAAAAACTTGAGACCAGGTGCAAATATTAGTCTCCAGTGAGTTCTCATGAACAGATGAGCATGTCAGGTAGTGAACAGTGTCTTTAATGTGCTCCTACAGATCATTAAAAAGGGAGTTTCATGAGGATGTTTTTGCACCATACGCTTTTGTGGCCAATGGTGTAATGCCCAAATGATGTTTAGTAAAGACTATTCAGTGAAGCAGGCTAAGCAAAGCAAACTCAGTCAGATGCATGGCAGAATGGATTACTCTCAGCATACATTCATGGGACCTGGGACTGCTCAGAGCTTTGAGAAGGTTATAACTTAAGCCCATAATATCAGTATCATGAAAACTGTACATCAATTTTATTTTTCTCACTATGATTTCTACAAGTATTGAGTGGCAATGATTTCAAGTCTGACAAGTACTAAGAATATAAATAATGTTGTTAACTGTTATTTATAGGTGAACACATGTGCTTTTGCAGAAAGTCAGACTATGAAGCGGAAGCTGCTTATGAATATTCTTAACCACCTGGTTCAGTTTATCTCATATTTAACAAAGTAAGTGATCAAATAGTAAAATGGAACTGCATTTAAAATGAATGGACTCAAGCAAGTTCGTAAAAGCCAGAAAATGTATTTTTCCCTTTTGTTCCTCCTAGATTTTCTAAATCAGGTTTCAAGAAGTAATGAGACTTTTGAGCCCTGCATCAGCTACTTGAGATGAAAAACATCATCAAATAAATAGTTTTTAAAAATACATGTGAAAAAATCTCACGCTGCACACGTATTTATTTTTTGCTGCCTCACAGGGAAAAACATATCAGGAGGAAGTTCACATAATGCTCACCATTTGTCCTCAAAGAGAAAACTACACATTCTTTTCTTGTAAAAGATTACAAATACAATGCTTATAAATTTCAGCATGCAAAAAAGGAGAATTATAGTGACCCACTTTTTGAGTCACAAGTTAGCAGGGTTCTAGTGAGGAAATGGCACACTCGTGTGTGTGTGTGTGTGTGTGTGTGTGTGTGTGTGTGTGTGTGTTATTTACAGTATTTCCTATACTTGTCAGAGAAAACAAAACAGAACCTTTTTTTCAGGATGCAGCAGCTTCCCTCGGTCTCATCTGTGCATTTTAAACTTCTCATAGTGCAGATGGTAAGTGGTCTTCTCTCATTATCTTGATGAGTTACAAGGAGAAAACTCAGATTGTGACTTTCCAGTGTTATTCAGTCCCAGGAGCTAGACTTTGGCTCTTGTTTCTCCACTTGGAAGCATTAAATTCCTTGTGATAAAATTTGTTATACTGCCTGTAATTAACATGGCGTATATATACTCAGAGAGAGACACATAGGTGGTCCTCAAGTCATGATGGGGCTATGACCCAATAAACTCATCATAAATTGAAAATATCATCTGAGTCCAAAACGCATTAACACTCCTAACCACCTAACATCATAACTTAGTCTAGCCTATGTTCTATGCTCAGAACACTTCACGAGCCTACGATTGGGCAAAATCATCTAATAGAATAGCCTTTAGAGTGTCGGGTTGTTTACTCTCGGCCACGTGGCTGACTGGGAGCTGCAGCCCATTGTTGTGAGAGGATCGTACAGCATATTGCTAGCCTGGGAGAGAGTCAGAATTCAAAGAATGGTTTCTACTTTGTGTGGATCACTTCTACTCCATCATAAAGTAGAAAAATCNTGCAGCCTACGCCGTCACCGGCGACTCATGGCAGCCCAGCTCCAGGTTGAGCTGTTGTTCAGCATCTTAGCTGTAGAGGTCAGTGTCACTGGCCCTCATATGTGGGATCCGAACCGGGGCCCTCTGGCATCCCAAGCGAGTTCTTAACCATCGCGCCACTCGTTCGGCCCTATATTAATACACATTTTCATGTGAAAAATGTGGAGAATAATATAACTTTCCCTGTGTGTACTTTCTAGATGGCATTTTAATATTTTTAATACATACATGTGTATCCATTTTTAAAAACTTTGTTATAGAAATTAAAGTATGTTCAAAATAGAGAGAATGCTATAATTATCTTTAACTTACCCGCCTCCAGTTCCAACAATTTTCAACACATGGACAATCTTGTTGCATTTATATGCAAACTCCACTCTGCATATGATTATGAAGAAAATCCCACATACAATACCATTCAGTTTATAAACATTTGAATATAAAACTGTTACAAAGTAGGATTTTTAAAATATAAAATATCATGCCTAAAATAAATAATATTTCCTTATTTTCATCAAATATTCAGTGCTGAAATTTTCCACATGATGTTCTCTTTTTTTATTTAAAATGTTTTTTGTTTAGAATCCAAATAAAGATGTTTCCTAAATATCTTTTAATCTAAATCTAGATCTAAAATTGATCTTTTTCTCTCTCTCTGTCTTTGTCTCTCTCCTTCCATTGCTATTTATTGGAGAAACCTATATTCATTTGCCTTTAGAGTTTCCCAAGGTCTGGAGGTTGCCAATTTCAAAATGTTCTTTTCCCTTTATTTCCTTTAAATTAGTAGTGAGATTCAGGTTTGATGTGTTGTTGTTGTTGTTTTTTCCTAAGACTATATCACAGGCGGATCTCTCTTTGTGACCTTAGCAGCCATTGCCTAAATCCATTATTTCAATAAAAGGTTGCAAAATTGTAATTCTAATTCATGTACTTCCCGTGTATTCGCTAAATACCTAACATTTCATCATTTTGTTAATCTATAATAAGGTTCATATCAGAAAGATAAATGCCTGATTCTATCTAAAAACTTATTCATTTATTCATTTTAACTATTATATTCTGTCATGTATATACCAATAATTCGATTGTTTCCATTGTTTATAGATATAAATAATACTGCAGTATAAATGCTTATACCTGTTTTGACGATTTCTACTTCAATATTGCCAAATTTTTTCTCACATGCCAGACATATAAAAATTCCATGTGTTTATTTTTTATTTATTAGATGTTCATTATTACTATTCTCTTTGATTTCATGGGTATGGGATGATTTATCATTATTATTAGCTCACAATTGTTGAGTGATTACTATACTCAGGACTTCTCTCTGATACTTTGCTCACATAATTTTTCATAATTTATATAGCAATTTTATTAGGTAGACACTATTACTCTATAATTACAAGTGGGAAAATGAAGGCACAGAAATATTAAGTTACTTATACATAGCTAGTAAGGGGTAGGGTCAAATATATTTGACCCAAGATTGTCCTAATCATTAAATTACGATGGACCCCATTACTGTTGGAATGTGCATTCTTTGATTACTAGGGATACTGAAACTCATTTCATATATTTATTGGCCAGTCTGTTTTTTTCTTTAGTACTTTGCCTGTACATATGTTTTACTTTTTAGTCTTAGATTATCGTCTTCATTTTATACATTGACCTTAGTCCCCCATCAACCTCAGTCCATCTCCTTACCAGATGTCCTAATTTTGTCATTTGTAAGGATAAATATTGAATAAAAATGTCGATATATTAAAATCCTTTCTTTACATTTGGATTTTAATTTGCGAGGCTATATGCTTCTGAATTGTGAAGAGGTTATTCAAATATGCCTGGCCTGTGCTGGTAGTTACTAAGTGATAGTGTAGCTTTTGTACAGTGGTCCTGAGATTGACGTTATCTCTAATATAATACAAGTAACATTGTAGTTTTTAAGCTTCTAAGCTTGTAGGTCTAAGCTAACTACATGTTCACCACTGTGTCAAACAATGTGGGAAAGAGATAAGGCTAATAAAACATTATTTCTATCCTGAAATTTGCAATCTGGTTGAGGAGGCAATTCCAACACAAATGAAATTAAAGAGTGATTTAAAGGAGCATATAATCACAGTGTAAATAATGTTGGGCACACTATAATTCTATGCAAAAAATATGAAACTTTGTATTTCAGGAGAATTTTAGGATATTTTAAAATCTTCTTAGGAAAATAAACATACCAGAAATCTGGAAATAAATTAGCTCTTATCTATTTAAAATAAAGCTACTGCAAAATTATTTGGTGAATATTACTTCTGCCCTGAACCCCAGAGAGATGACAAATAAGATGTGATCTTCTCTCAAGGAGTTCACTATCTAGTAAAACGAAGTCAGTGAAAAAGGGCTGATTTTAATAAGCCATGCATAATCTCAGTGCATGCTAATTATCCTTTTATTATGAAAGTATTATAAGGTTATATATTAACAGTGAGTCGATTTTTGAAGATAGAAATATATGTGTTGTTCAGTTTTTTACTTTCTCCTTTGATTACATTTCTATTTTCAAAATGCCTTTTATAATCCTGCATTATTTTAAACCAAAAACATTTAGTTTTCCTCTGCAGTGGACCAGTTAAATGAATGTTAGCTCTCCTATATATTAAAATACTATTAAACTGTTAAAACTTGTTTGAAGGAATTTTCTGTGTTAATAAGGAAAACTTCCAAAGATACAATAATTTTTAAAAATATGGTAAATAACAGCATGTGTAAGTATTCTGGTTTGTGTTTATTTAAAAAAGATATGTGTGTGCACCTAAGTGTGTGTGTGTGTGTGTGTGTGTGTGTGTGTGTGTGTGTGTTTGCTTGCATAAAAACAATTCAAGAAATTTGACAGTAGTTGCCTCCTGGAAGTAGCTTTGGAGTTATGTCTTAAAATATATAAACTTTTGAATAGCTTATACTTTTTAAACCATGTACTATCAGCTGTGTTTATCATAACAGTATAGTATTACTTAATTAGCAGGAATTCAAGATACTTAAAGCATTTGTTTTATAGATACTATGCTATTAACAGAGACAAAGATATGCTTGGAGCTAATATACTTTAAATCTATAAGCGATAATTATCAGTGATGTGTTAGTGGGAATATACACATGTTTCTTCATGAACTATGAGAAATAAAATTCTAAGTTTCTACACTAAGTGTCCTTGTGAAAGATAAAACGATGGTGTTCTTTCAATTTGCCAGCTTCTTGGGTATTTCATTACGTGACATCCATATGATCATTAAAAAATCTCCAACCATTATGTACAAGCTTTGTTGGTTAGTGGTATTCTTTGGAAAATAATATCATAATTATTTTTCTTTTAAAATAAAATCAGCAGTGGTAGTTCTGCTGATTAATTGTACTAAGCATACAATTTGAGTTATAGAAAAGATCAAGCATACTGTTGGATTCTTTTGTAATAATGTATATTCCAAAAGGACTCTAAATACCCCTAAATGACACAAAATGCTTTATTTTTTAAGAAAAAAAACCTAAAATTTTAAGAAAATTAAGACATAACATTTTTTATATTTCCACTGTTGTAAAAGTATCCTTTCATATGTCTGTTTCCCTCAAACATGTTCCAAGGCATTCTTGGTATGATTTTTATTGATGTGATTTTTTTATTTGATTGAAGAGATAGGAAGGATTAAAATAGTAAGTTGTCATTGGAAATAATTGTAAGGAACTTAAATACTTATTTTTCTTCTACTTTTTTTTCATTACACATCTCTATTTTATTATTTGATTCCCAAACTGAGATTATTTTGAATGAGCTTATTTATTTAGGTGATGTTCATTTCAAATAATAGAATAAATAGTAGGGTATTTGTAAATGATAAAATGAGTGTCAAAAATACTATTATCAATGCATTGTTTTTGTTAAAAATTCTATACAATAAAAATTGATTATCAGTAAAACCTAACTCGCTTCTGTGGCAATGATATATTCTGGAGGAAACGTCTCTACATTTTTATCTTAAGAGATTAGACCTCAGTTTGCAAAGTTGCAGATATTTAATCAATTATTCTGTTGAATGCATGGAGATTTTTTAAAATTTGCATTTTACATGCATTATATCAGATCCCAAATAGAATGCAGGCTTTTTGGATACAGAGCATTTGTCTGTTGTGATAACCATAAAAATTTCAAGGCTAGGAGAATATCTAACACTGTTGATGCTTAATAGGAATTTGCTAGTTGATTGACTCCCAATTCACCAGCTTTAAGACTTATAAATTTTGATATTATTCTTGGATTTACAGAGGCCCTAAAGCAGATGAGAGAGCCCGCCATATTGAATAAAGGAGGAACAAGTAAGCCAGTGTGGCCACAGCTCAGATGGGATGGGAATTAGGAGATGGGGTCAGAGAACTAACTGGCAATACTCACTGATACAATACTTCTCAAAAGAAAAATATTAGCCACAAATATAAGCCTTAAAATATTTTAGTAACCATGATAAAATATAAAAATAAGGAGACAAAATTAATTTTTATATTTACCCCCAAATATGCAAAAAGTTATTTTCAGCTGTAATCAATAAAATTACTAACGGAGTATCTCACGTTCTTTGTTTACCCTAAGTCTTTGAATTCAGTGTGTACTTAATATTTATAGAACATCTCAACTCTGTTGAGCTACATTTCAAGTGCTCAATCGCCACATGTGGACAGTGTAGCTCTGGTACCTTTTAAACCATTGTAAAGACTGGCTTCTAATTGAGTTGGGAAATCATTTGAAGATTTTGAGCAGAGAAGCAGTGTGGTATGACTTAGGAATCTGAATCACCTGCTGTGTTGATAATGGTGTGAAGGAGGGGAGTTGCCTGGGTTGATGTTGTGGTTCAGGATGGTCGGGGTCAGGATGTTAGTGGAAGATTTGGTGAGGGAGGCAGAGCGCTAGACATATTGTAACATTAGAGCTTTCCGCTGGCATGGATGTGAAGTGGGAGAGAAAAGAGTAGTAAATTGTTAGAACTACTCCTTGGAAGACTGTGACCTGCCTTCATGCTTATAGAGTTCAGAGGCCAGGACTCAAATTCACTCAATAGAGAAATGTTGTCCAATATACCGGGGGTACCAAAAAAAATGCATACACACTTTAGGAGATGTTAACACTTCGGTCAATGTTGCTTAAGCAGTAGTTCACCATAATCACAAGTGTCTGGACGCTGATGGTAACAATTTTGAGCACCTTTTGTAATTGCAAGAAGTGACTTGTATTCGTCTTTTGTTATCGGTATGTATTAATATAGTTTTTTTTTCCTTTCTTAAAATGTGTATACATTTTTTGGCACCCTCTGTATTTTTGTTGTTGTTGTTGTTTAGCTGAGCCATCCCACCACCTGTTGGCAGCTCAGCAGCAGCTCAGCTTGGGCCGGGAATTGAACCGGCGAGCTCTTAACCAACTGAACCACTTGGCTGGCCCTGGCACCCTCTGTATTTAAACACTTGACATCTCACCGAAAAGGCAAGTCAGCATTCTTTCCATGTAGAGGATCTGGTAAAAGAGGGTAGCAATTTCTATGAAAATACTTCTGGTAGAGATTCATATTTTAGGAAATTATGACAGAAACAGAGGGTGGACGGAGCAATTAAATTGTTATCCCTTCACACCCAGGCAACACACACACACACACACACACACACACACACACACACACACACACACACACAAATACAAAGGCACCCGAAGACCAATGCAACTTGACTCCTGCTGACTTCACACTGCTGAAAAAAATTAGTTATAAGTATAATATGGTAGAATCAGGATTCTTAAGCTTCTTTCTCTCTAAAAGTAGGAATTGCTCCTGGGAAGACCATAATCAACCAATCAACCATCATTTGCTTCTGCTCCCCATTCAGCCTTTATTTTGAACTGCAACTTAGTAAGTTAGAGCCTGCTTGTCAAACCTTGTATAATGTTACTAACCATCAACCTGTGATATTTTAATTTCTTTGGTAGCATTTGATTTTATCTTACAGTAATTATTAGGATAGAGAGTGAGGTAAGTAGAAAAAATGATTAAAAAAGGAGTGGCACATTTATTGATGTGAATTTTCTTAAATTCTAGAAAAAATATCATTAGGAATTTTAATGAATCAGGGAGAAAATCATGCCATCCCTTGCTGGAAATTACTAAACAAAAATGTGAGTTAGCTCATAGAACAGATATTACTTTTTCTCAAGTGAAGTGATTTACTTCTACTAAGAAATTGAATTATAGGTAATATGTCCAAGCAGTTAATTTTAGATTTATGATTATGTGTACCTTGTAACCTGTATCACAATGGTGATCGATAATGGTTCAATTATGTGCTAAGATAAGATAAATTATTGCACAAATGCAATCCAATTTTAAACAGTAACTATAGGTTATTAAAGCTGCATTGTAAAATGACAAATTGATAATGTACCAGTTAGTCCAACCAGGTCCAGGATTCATGCTCCTGACCCAAAAGCCCTTCACTTACATGTCTACATACTATATGTTGTACATGATTTAGGCACTATGATGATTGTTTGCATATGGCAGGTACATAAGAATTCTTCACAAACATATCTTTAAAAAACACATTTTCTTAATTTTGGCATGATATACAAAATCTTGGAAAGTCATTGGAAGTGAATTAATCAGTAAGATTTGACTTGAGCTATTGATTCTTTGCACAGTCAAAATCCACAAGAAGATGACATGAGTTCTGCTTAACTTACACTCTTTTATGGCTACGGCTGGACATAGACCGAGTAGCTTACCTAGAACATGTTAATTTTAAAATAAGAAAATTTGCGTTCTTTGAAATTGCCCAAACTCTTCAAATTTCACCAGATGAAGACTCATCTGTATCTTTGCTTGTATTAATGCCATAGTATATTTTCCCAATAGGGATAGAATTGTTTCAAGAGAAGATGGTTATTAACATTATAATATGCTATATAATATGTGTATTAAAATAGTAGTATTATAATTACCAAATTTTTAATAAGTTTCAAAATTTTAAATGACCAATGCAGTGTGTGTTTGTGTTTTTATGTGTATGTCTGGGCATCTGCTAACATTTGTGTGTGTGTAAATCTCAGTAAAAATAATCAACAAATTAGATCATGAAGAGAAAATGTTAAATAAAAGTA
This sequence comes from Hipposideros armiger, assembly GCF_001890085.2. Lineage (NCBI taxonomy): Eukaryota > Metazoa > Chordata > Mammalia > Chiroptera > Hipposideridae > Hipposideros > Hipposideros armiger. Next base: position 85,166 of record NW_017731701.1, read on the forward strand.
AACAAAATATTGGAAGTTTATAAATTTTTGAAAGCATATATATATATATATATATATATATATTTTAGTACATAAAATTTTACTTATATAAAAGGAATATGTAAAACTACTACATTAATAAAGAGAAATGATGGCCATGGATACATTAGAATACCATTTTTAAAAACAAAATAAATTTATTTTATAAGAGTATAAAATATTATAAATTTTGATATTTTACCATATTTTAAAAATATAAATTTTAGAATTTTTTGAGTGATCATGAAATAATCATAAATTATTTCTTTATTCTTGGTGACTGAAATTAATATATATGGCAATGACAGTCTATCATTGTAGATTTGTTTAATTATAAAGAAGAAACTTGAAACTTTAAGAAAAGTCGAGTGAGCTATAAAAACTCAGTGGTTTAGTATATTTACAGAGTATGACTAGCAAAATTTTTATTAAAATCTTTATGAAAAGTAGTCCACAATGATTTTGTTGGGCAACATAATGTAGAACATATTGGAGCTATGCTGGATTAGAAGTTACATTAAATCATAAGAAAGTTCCAGCTGGGCCAATCCATTGACGTTTGGGAACCATCTATCCTCTAGTTCCTTCTAACAATTCAAAGGGTTGTTCTGAGAATAAAAACCAAAATAAGAGGATTATGGTAAGTACTTATAACCTAGAGAGAAATAGATTAAAATGTAATATTATTATTTTAAGAATAGAGCACAATTGCTGGCAACTCCAGAATCTCACACAATTTTAGCAAAGGATTTGTTATGCACAGATAGAGAGGGTTTTACTTCAAAATACATATTCTCTTATTTAAAGAAGGTAAGGAATCTCTCAAACCATGGCTGAGCTTATTGTAAAATGAGCTAAGGAAGGTTTTTTGTTTTGTTTTGTTTTGTTTTTAATTTTAGTTTATGTTTTATTTTGTGGTTCTAAGAAATGCTTTGTGGTTCAATGTGGATTAATTGCTATTTACAGTGGCTGGGTGTGCTCTGAGAGAGTAGCTGGTCTGACAGTCCTTATGACACGATGATAGGCATTAGAGTACCTGTTGATTGTATATCATAGTACCGGTGCCCAGAAATTCAGTGATTATCTAAAATTTTCAGGTAAGTTGAGATCAGTTAAAATCTCTTCCTTGGTTTGTTATCATTGGCTATATATTTACATCTTCTACAAAATTTGCTAGGTGACAGCATAGCAAGATATTACATTTATATGTAGGTAGTACTTATTAATCATCTAATAGGCCTATGTCAGATCTTGAATTCATGAAAAAAAGAATTTGAACCATGCTTTCACTACTTTCTTACCTTGTTATAAAGGCTCTTGTTTCATTTCTGTAAGATATATAGTTTTATTCCATAAAGCATTTGCATATATTATTTTTCTCATTTGTTCCTCACAATACCCCTTTGATTTTTCCCAGCTAAAATAAGAGATCCATCCAGAGGGCCAGAACTATTTTATTTAATTTAAAATAACCCATGGCATACACACATCTTATTACAAAGGGCACCTATTAAATATTGGCAGAATAAATGAATGAATGAACAAATGATTGAGCATACAGGAAACCAAAAATTTCAGTGAGGCCAAGCAACTGATAAAGTGACCTAGTGAGTGACTGGAGAAGCTGGGAGCAAATGTCAAAGGTTTGGATAGTGTGAAGACCTGGGCACGAAGAGGGTAGGTTAAAGGATCCTGGAAAAACGTCCCAAATTAAGATTTGTGAGTGTTCCAAAGGATAGAGTAAAAACAGGATATGCGGAATGGGGAGCCATTTGAGAAGCTGGTATAACATGCCAGGCAAAGGATGGTTGGTGGAGAAAGGTCAAGCGTACTTAGGAAAGGATGGATCTATTTTAGAGCACAGGTAGAGGAATATATAAGTTGAATGAAAGGAGAGATTCTTTCTCCACTACAAAAAGAGTAAGAATAACAAGAATAGTTAGTCAAACAATTTAATAATGATGTTACGATGTCAGCAGCAGCAGTGGCCGCTTTGGTAGATGTTAGTTTGGGAAGAGGGATGATTGGTCGAGGCAGGCTGGGGATTGTAGCATCACAGCTTAATTGTGGGAGAAAGAAAGCAAAGTCCTTCGATTAGAATTTTGCAACAGAGGAAGGCACAAGGAGGCTGAAATAGAATGCAAAAATTTGAAATAACTGTTTAGAAAAATATTTTTAGAGTAATGTTTTAGATATATTAAGTTGGATAGCTGTGACCCATGAATTTGTCAGGCATCACTGAGAGACCAGTCAATTCCGGAAAGCACGAATTCATCCTGAAGCTATCAGCAAGGACAATCCCAACGTGATCTGACTCCTGACTACCCGTATGCATTTATCTCCCTGCCACTGCGCTGTTGGCATTCTGTGACCTAGTCATGTTGGATTTCCTTACAGTTTTCCAAATGAGCAATTCCCCCTCATGCTTCCATATGTTTCACATGTTGCTTCCTCTGTTTCAAATTTTCCATTTACTGTGTTACATCTGGTTGGTTCCTATACTTTAAGACTCTGCTCCAGCAACATCCTCTTCAAGAAGTATTGACAGTAGGGTTGCCATGTAAAATAGAGGATTCCCCAGTTAAATATTTATATATGGGACATACTTATACTGGAAAATTAATTATTTTTTAACCTGAAACTGAAATGTAACAAGACAGTCTGTATTGATATTTGCTAAACTTGGCAACCCTAGTTGTAAACCTCAGACAGACTCGGATGTTTTCTATATTGTATCATAGCACCCACTACAGTAGCCTATATTATACTGCCTACTGTTCTGCATCTTTTTTTTTTTTAAAGATTTTTATTGGGTAATTGGGGGGATGGGAACAGTGATGGGGAATTGGGGGAAGGGGAACAGACAAGTTGCTGTCGTCTTGTTCTTCAATCTAGTTGTGGAGGACGCTGCTTCACTGGCCCAAGTTGGCACCATCATTGCGCTCTTCCCGGGTGAGGCAGATCAGTCGCCGGCTTCTGGACGGCCGCTCACTTCAGCTGCTGGCCGCTCACGCTGGCTGCTGGCTACATATGGGAGCCCATGGCAACCCACTGCCACAGGGACTGCAGCCTACGCCGTCGCCAGCGACTCACGGCAGCCCAGCTCCAGGTTGAACTGTTGTTCAGCATCTTAGCTGTAGAGGGCAGTGTCACTGGCCCTCATATGTGGGATCCGAACCGGGGCCCTCTGGCATCCCAAGCGAGTTCTTAACCATCGCGCCACTCGGCCAGCCCTACTGTTCTGCATCTTGACTGACCGTCTCTCCCATTAGATCATGAAACTTCTTGAAACTTGGAACCACATCTTGGTGGACTCATCACATAGTGCCTGACACATCATGGGTTGATTCATCATAGTCTTATTGTGCTCAATTGTTTAGTGCCTTTGTTAGAAAAAAAACTATAGGCCTGGCTAAAAAGCAGCCAGGGTCCAGTTTTACCACATCTTTAATCATTGATTGTAGGAAAATAAAGAAAAAACAAACAAACACTTTTTTTCTGGAATTGATCCAAATCCCCTTTTATTTTCTTGTTTCATTCCTTTAGTATTCCCCCACTATTGCTTCCAGAATAAAATCTAAATGCTATTCCATGAGTTTTCGTGGCTGTTCACCTCAACCTCTCTTTCATCCATGATTATATTTTTTCTATACACTCTGGCTTCCTAGATAGCACATGGACTTATTACATATTATCTCCCCAAATCCAATGAAACTTCACATCGTGCAACTTTGTGCTGTACCTCTGCCTTTTTCTCAGCCTTAGAAATCCCATTCCAAACTGCAGTTCGAATATCTTGTCTTCTATGAAGCCCATGCCCAACACCCTCACTTTTCTGAACCAAGGTTAACTATTCCCCAGTTGGGAATTTTTTGAGGTCTTATCTGTGTCAAAATCAATTAGGAACAGGTCTGGCTTTCCCAATACATCATGAAATGTCTGGGGGCAAAGATGTGGTATGATTTGTTTTTGTTTGTTTGTTTGTTTGTTTGTTTGCAGGAATTCAGTAACTCTTTTGCACATTGAATTTTGCAATCAAGGCTTTAGGTCTAGAACCTCTCAGAACACAAAACTTAAAGCTTTTGAGGTGAGCTTTGAAGGTAGTGGTTCCTTAATTTCTTGACAGAATTGTGGTCAAAACAACCAGTATCAAATCATAGACTGAATAAAAATAAACATCAAGTATGGGAATGGATGGAGGAATAACAGTAGCTGTGATATTATATATAACATCATATAGTTATATGGTTCTGGGTATGTTCCCCAATATTCTCTGACTTAACACATCTATTTCAATCACAATAGGACTGCAACCTTTGGAATTTGAGAATTGCTACCATTTTTATCAGTATGAAGATTATTACAACAGGTTTCAAAGACTGGATTTTATGAACTCTGATAGCCACTGAGGTCATTTTAATATATTTCATGAAAATATAGAAAGGCCATATGTATTTTAAAACAGTATCATTCAGAATTCAATGAAGTTCTTTCTGACATGCTCTGTGATTTTTGTATTACAACAGAATATGAACATTTCTTGCCCTTTGATTGGCATGAATTGCTGTAATATGGAAAAACTAACTTTTTTGTCCAATGTTCCTCAATACAGAGTATTATTACCCTTTTAACAAAGGTTCACTGAGCTATTATTAAATTCCTTTTAGTGTTTAAATGCTTGGGATCTGTCAGTGAAAAAAATAGAAAAAAAAATTTCCATTTTTGTGAAGTGTCTATGTTAGCAGAAAGGCATGCAGAAATAAATATAATAAAAAATAAATGCCATGATGTTATGAAATCAAAAATTTTGTGTAAAAATAAATTAAAAGCAGGGTAAGAGGATTGGGAGTGTGGGGCAGTGGTTTTAGGAAGTGTTGGGAGAAGACAGTGTTTAGTAAGAAACCAGGTGATCAGGGAAGGCCTCAGTGAAATGTCAAATTTGAGCCAAGAGTTGAACAAGGAACAATAGCATATTCTGGTGGTAAATCCTGTATTTATTTATCCAGATTTAGACAATTCTTAATTAACACATGTCCCATACTCTCCAGTTAAGATTACTATATTCACAATGTAGTCCAGTTTCTCATAAGCACGAAATTACTTGTATCATTTAAAAATGACAAGTCAATTCAGTATTTCCTGTTCAACACCGGTGTTTCTTCTCTGTCACCCAGCCGGTGAGATTAGGCTGTGATTTTATTTAATCCAGACTTCTAAGATTAACCCACCCTCGTGGTACATGTGTCAGTCTTCCATTTCCTAAGAACTGGGCCCGAATATGTTAATTTGATTTTATTTACCTATCCTGACATATTCATCTGAAAAAAAAGTAATTTTAATAAATGTTTACTGTATTTTTCATTAAACCTTGATGTAACATACTATTTCGTACTGATAATATTCTTTGAAACAAAAACTCATAAACACAGACAACAGTTTAGTGGTTATCAGAGGGTAAGGGTGGGTGGAGGGAGTGCTAGAGGAAGGTAAAGGGGGTCAAATATATGGCGATGGAGAACTGACTCTGGGTGGTGAATACACAATGTGATATATAGATAATGTGTTACAGAATTGTACACTTGAAACCTATATAATTTTATTTTATTTTATTTTTTTAAGATTTTTATTGGAGAATTGGGGGATGGGAACAGCGGTGGGGAATTGGGGGAAGGGGAACAGACAAGTTGCTGTCCTTTTATTCTTCAGTCTAGTTGTGGAGGACATTGCTTCACTGGCCCAAGTTGGCACCATCATTGTGCTTTTCCCGGGTGAGGCAGATCAGTCCCTGGCTTCTGGACGGCCGTTTGCGGCTGCTGGACACTCACGCTGACTGTTGGCTACACGCGGTAGGTAGCCCATGGCAACCCACTGCAGCAGTGGCTGCAGCCTACGCCGTCACCAGCAACTCACGGCAGGCCAGCTCCAGGTTGAGCTGTTGTTCAGCATCTTAGCTATAGAGGGCAGTGTCACTGGCCCTCATATGTGGGATCCGAACTGGGGTCCTCTGGCGTCCCAAGCCAGCTCTTAACCAACTGAGCCACTCGGCCAGCCCGAAATCTATATAATTTTAGTAACCACTGTCACCCCAATAAATATAATAACAAAAAAAGAAAATATAAAAAAATGTTTAAGTATGAGCAATTGGAACAAAAACACATTATTCTGCCTGTTTTCTCAGAAGTAATAAAAAATCAGAAAATGCCCTGCGTATGTACATATGTCTTTGAAAAGTCACTTATGACAATGGATTTTCGTGTTCATGATGCTTGCATTAGGGCAAAACTCTGATCGAATATGCCTTTTAACTTTGAAATGGACTACCTATATAAAAAATAGTGATTGGGCCACTGCACATTGCTATAACCGAAAGAACATATAGAGCTGATTCTGGAAAATTTTCTTCATCTTACTGACCTTTTAAATGTCCGGTGCTGTTCCCAAAAATGTATTTGATATTGAACAAGAAATATTTTTATGAAAACCTGAGTATGTCACCACATAAAACTTTTATTGCTCCATAAACTCACGAAGTGCAGAGCACGGCAAAAAAACATGTGCTCACCCTTTTCAAATTTCTATGTATCCACTGATTTTATATACTAGATTTTCAGTTTAAGTATATTAATCAGAAACATTTTTTCAGTATGCCAAATTATTGTTGAATACACTGTGGACAAGGACTTCAAGTTATTAATGTAGTGACATTACTGTTTCAACTCGTTTTGGCATTAGGAATGTTCAAAGTTTTAATATATCTTCTACAATTGTACAGCCTTAGAGAAATAGAAACAATTACTAGGGGATACAAAATCCTTGATGAATTGCAGACTACGAATGGAAACATAGAAGAGATACTCATTAAAATTAGACAGTAGAGATTGAATTTTGGACAACTAGGATACAGTGCATATCTGCTTTACCAACTAAAATAGATGGTTTGGTTACTGTTATTGGCTTCATATTTGAAGATTTATATGAATTATCTCTTAATATGAAAAACTCAAAGATTTAAAATATGTACATATATGAATATGTATTTATCCCCACACATTGTTGGGGTTTTTAAAAGCAAATTACCTGCAGTGATTCAAACAAGATGAAAACAGTTTTATTGTTTAGTCATAATTTTTGATAAAACAAACATTTCATTTTGTTATTATTTTCACCATTTTTCTTAGTAATCTCCCAAGATTTTTCATTGTGCATCCAAGAAAGAGAAAAGAATCAGAAAATGGGGGAAGAGTAAAGAGAGAAAAAGAACATGGTGTTTTCTTTCAATGTTTAACATTATTGATAGTCATATACATAAGTGAAAAGAACTGGAATATGTGTGCATGGGAGATATTCACGTGGCATCAAGTCATTACTTATTTGAAGTTAACTAATTATTTTACAGCCTGCATTGAAGTACCAAACAATTAATTGCTTTTTGGATATTTTCCTAGGACAGTTTTTTTTTTTTCTTTCCATCAGCAAATGTAATAAGTGATAACATAAGGAAACTAAGCAGAAAACTACCATATCTGAGTGACATCTCTCAGGAAATTGGGATATGTATGGGTAATAAGTTTACCCAAACTGAGTGTTGGCCATGACTCAAAAAGGCCAGGCTTATAGCTGCGAAATGCCACCTGTGCCCTGTACACCAAAGGTGTTCAGACCTTCTGAGCAGCTCTTCTTCCTAATGATTTTGGGGTCAGCAGCGCTCCCACACACCCAGCATGAGTTTGTATTCTGAATCAGCACTCACTTCTGGACCACACATTAACATTCACTTTGACTGGGAACATTTTTTAATCTCTTTTCTAAAAGTAATAACATAATAAAAGTATAAGCTCTGTATCATTTAGGTAGTTTCAGTTCTTATTATTAGAGACGGAAAATAACAAGTGGAGTCCAGAGGCTACGTTGCAGCTCAGCGGTCATCAGGGCCCCCTGCCGATTCTTTCTCTGGGCTCCACCAACCTTAGCCCTTGGCTTTCATTATTAAGGTGACATTGTAGTCACAATATAACTTCTGGAACCCTCACCTTCATGTCCTCATTTTAAAAGGACGAAGAGGAGCCGGCCGAGTGGCTCAGTTGGTTAAGAGCTCACTCAAGAGTGTGAGCGCTGAGCAACAGGGTCACTGGTTCGATTCCCAGCCCGAGCTGAGCTGCCACTGAGCTGCCAACAGTGGCAGGATGGCTCAGCTAAAACATAAATAAATAAAAAATTTAAAAAAATAAAAGGAAGAAGAGGAAGGGCACAAGATGACTTCCCCCTTTGAGTTACTCCCCTTCCATTCTTCAAGAGCTTTCCTAGAAACCCCAGTTAAGCGTGTCTGTTTACATTTTATTGCCTACTCCTATCTATGAGGCAGCCTGGAAATGTAATTTGTTACTAGAAACATTTTGAGACTATCAAAATAATGTCTCTTTAGGAAAGAAACAGTGAAGGGGCATTGGAAAGGTGACTGGGATTTTCTGCCATACTCTTTGATGTTTAAACTACATCAATTATCTAAAAATGTTTCTGCAAAGAGGTAGCTCCTATATAGCTGTGTGTTAGCTTAGGGACAATGTGCACACACCAATAACGTTCAAAGTTTAGTTTTATAAGAGCACAGTGGGGGGTTGTATAAAAAAATACAGCTTCCGAAGGTTCTGGTACACAGGGCTGGTGAGGCTCAGAAATCTCTTTGGAGGTTCCTGAACCATATTAGAGTTATTGATGCCACACACCCCAAAGCTCTGTTGGTGTGGAAAGTCAGTCTTTTTTTTGTTTTGTTTTTCTTAGCAGTGCCACATCCAGAATTCCTATTGGAGTTTAAAGATGAAAATCTCTTGAAGGGGGAGGGAGGCATATGGAGTGTTGGCAGCTACAGAAGCAAACCCTTTTATATGAAATTCAGGACATGCATCTAGATCGCATAAAAAAGTTGGGCAGACAGATTGTGGGCGAGGGCCTTGAAGCCCCTTTCCCTGCCTTTTGGGGCTACCGCTGTTTGTGAACCTGCCTACCTCCTCCTTCCCGACATCGCAGCACACTGACGCTCTGAGCTGCGTCACACTCAGCCTTCGTCCCCTTTTTTCATTTTTCCCAGCCTCCTGATACTCATGGATTCATAGTTGAATTTATCAAACGAATGACAGTAAGACAAGAAAGGAGCTGATGGAACACTTAAAGGGAAAATGGAAACAATAACAAACGTAACTAAGGTCATTTATTGAGTGTCGATCAAATGCTTGCCTTCATTTTTTTTTGAGGATCTCAATTAATCTTCTATATAACACTTCAAAATACATATTCTATTATCCTCATTTTATAAATGAGGACATGGAGACTGTGAGAGTAAACTAACTACCTGAAATTACAGTTAGTACCAGACAAAGGTATATCAGTACCTGTCCTGGACTTCACAGCCACACTCCTGGCTCTGCCATACTGATTCTTCCAGGGGAGGTGGAGACAAAACCAGAAACAGAATAATCCCCCTCTCCTCCCTACCTCATCAGACTGTCCACCTCTCAATTAATTGGCATGATGGAAAAGAAGGAGCTTGCAAAACGAAAATGGAATAGGGGCGTTTGGCAGGGAGTAAAACAGGAATGCCAAAGTGTCACAGACAGGCCTCCTCGAGAGAGTGCTCGTCTCACTCTTCATTCCAGGCTTTCCCTTCACATCCAGATTGTTCCCTTTAACATCCACTGCCACGTAAGAGCTCACATTCCGGCCCATTCCTCAGTCCTCCAGGCATCAGCCCAACCACAGTCTCCGGTCGCTGCAGGAATCCATCCTCATTCCTGTCCAAACCCTGTGACCTTCTCACTAACCCCTTCTGGGTTTGATCCAACTTAATTCCATCACCGTGCCTCCAGTGCTTTCCTGCTTTCCATCTGACTGAAACACAAGAAAATACAAATAAGCAATATGGAACTAGACTTAACATCCAGCTTTAAACCTTTGTTAGAAGAATCACTGAAATCCAAGTTGTTTAAAGCCCTCACCTTGCCGGCAGCAGCACAAGGTGGTGTATCTATCCCCCTTGGTGTTCATAATAGGTGTCAGCAGCCAGCTGCTAATTCCTCTTCCGCCATTATGTAGCCAAAATTGTTCTCCAACTCCAAGCTCGGTGTTGCTATCCTATTGACATATTCTCTTTTATCTTTATCCTTTGTTTCCTGAGCTTTTGTCCATCCCTAGTAGTAGAGCTTGGTTATTCAACTCTTCCCTTTGCCATTAACCAACTGCATACATTTGTGGACATTATTCATACTCGGAGCTTTATCTTCAAACATTAAAATATTAAAACTACCAGATTGATTGGAGTTTTCTGAATACATAGTAACACAATTCCCAAAACCCATCTGGCAGTGTTCTAAAGATGCTAGCTATGTGACAAAAACTATCCCCATGCCAACTTTGTAATTTTATTAGGATCTTTCCAAAGGTGGCATTTAGTCCAATGTTCCTAATATTGTATAGGTCTCTCTTAATTGCCCTCCTTTCTAAGTTTCTTACAGTCTACTGACGACGGGAAAAAAATCAGGGGCAAGATTCCTCAAGGCTAAGTCAGGAAACATGTCGTTAATGACATGGAATAGAATCACACTCAGGTTTAAAAACTTCCTCGGCTTTAAAGGTCCCCGGACTTTTCTTCTTGACCTTCCCAGAGCATGAAGGCATGATCTCTGTCCTTCCTTCTTGTTTGAGAGTTTCAGCCCAGACAAACCACCAGTTCTGACATGTCCACCCTTTCTCTGAAACCTGACAGACCTTCACATAAAGGCTGTCTCTCCCTGTGGGCTCTGGCCTGCTTGAACTTGCCAGCATTGTCAGTGGATAGTGAGCTTTATTCACTTTCTTCAATGCATTATTTAACAAAGATGCATTAAGAACTATAGGTAGGCTGAGTGATGAAAACTAAGAGAAATATATGTTTATTTTAAAAATTGGAATACAATCCAGCAAGGTAAACTACACAATGTAAATTTAAGGGGGTCAAGAGAGAAGTGACTTTTGTATTATAATTGGCTGCATGGAAGAAGTAGTAGACTCGGAAGAATGAGCAGGTGTTTACTAAGTGAGGTTCATTGATGTGGATTTTCACTTAGAACCACATGTAGAAGGTAGAAACTGGGAAGGTATAAACATGTGGGAAGGTGTAAATGGTTTTGTGAGAATATAAATAACTAGTCATAAGCCGAGAGTACAGAGGGATTATTCATTATGAATTTGACCAGCTGGACAAACAGTTGCCAGAGTTTACTATTTGGGAGTGCTGAAAAGGCTGCATGGAAAAATTTGACGAAAACGACCAGAACTTTTTGCCAATAATTCATGGCTCTTGCATCACAACAATGCTCACATGGCACTGTCTGTGAGGGAGTTTTGAGCCAGTAAACAAATAACTGTATTGGAACACCCTTGCTACTCACCTGATCTGGCCCCCAATGACTTCTTTCTTTACCTGAAGATGAAGAAGTATTGAAAGGAAAACATTTTGATGACATTCAGGACATCAAGGGTAATACGATGACAGCTCTGATGGCCATTCCAGAAAAAGAGTTCCAAAGTTGCTTTGAAGGGTGTACTAGGCTCTGGCGTCAGTGCATAGCTTTCCAAGGGGACTTCACAGGTGACTGTGGTGATATTCAGCAATGAGGTATGTAGCACTTTTTCTAGGATGAGTTCGCAAACTTAATTGTTAGGCTGTGTATGTGTGTGTGTGTGTGTGTGTGTGTGTGTGTGTGTGTAATTATATAAAAAGTATGTTAATAGGGAAAATATCTAAGAAGTATATCAAAATATTAATAACTATTAAATCAGTTAATAAGATTAGATATAACTCTTATTTGCTTTTTTGTTTGTCTCTAATTTTTCTGGGCTCTCATTAATGAATATAGTCCCTGTGTAATTACAAGCCATGGCAAAAGTCCAGGTTAAAAATTATGGCAATATGAGGGCCGGCTGAGTGGCTCAGTTGGTTAAGAGCTCGCTCAAGCGTGCAAGCTCTGAGCAACAGCAGTGCGAGTCCCGGCCCGAGCTGAGCTGCTGCTGAGCTGCCAACAGATGGCAGGATGGCACAGCTAAAAAAAAAAAAAAAAAAGGCAATATAAATTATTTGTAGTCAAGAAACATAAAAAAGGGAGAGAAACACAAACAAATCAGAAGATAAAATTAATAGGAATATGAGGTAAAGAAAAAGAGAATAATTAAGGCTGAATTCCAAATTTCTTTGCTGTCCAGATAAATATCTTGCTACTGACTAAAATGACCAATGTTAGAGAATGCTTGGTGAAACAAAGTTTGAGTTTAGTTTGGGGAGCATTAAGTTCGCTATGAGCCCTAGGCTTATGGTAAAATAAATAAACAGATGAATGAAATAAGGAAGATGTGTTCCATAGGAAAAGCTATTATTGCAAGAACAGGATGAGAGAAGTCAGGGAAAGTGATTTTTCATTAAAGGGCAACAACAATAACAAATCAATCTGTGAATGATTCTAAAAGAAGTTTTCTAATAGTGTGAATGTCTTGAAAACTGAGGGAATGGAAACTTTCAGAAAGTCAGTGATCAAAAGTTTGAAAAGCACTTTAGAAGTTGAAAGAAAATATAGACTGCAAAACACAAATTTCGTTATGACAGAGTATATCGATGTGGACTTCAGGAAAAAGGCAAAGAGTGCAAAAAATGGACTGTGGGCTAAGGCATGAGTGGAAATGGGAAAGTGTACGTAAGGAAAATAAGCAACGTTTTTCATAGTTGTATCTAAGGAAAAGAGAGAATGGTATCTAGATGGGGTTTTAAATGATGGAAGCTTTTTCTAATTTTATTTTATTATTATTTTTAATATATTTTTCCTTTATATTTTCATTTTTTAAAGGATGATTTGAGATATAAATAGGTTTATAGTCTAGAATGCAAAAATTATTCAAATTAAGGGGAAAAGTAAGTGGAATGTTATATGTGATTCAATTGTCCTTTCAGTTAGTTATTTTTTCCCCTAGCTGCCACTTGGCTTGGGCAGCATAATAACTGAATTCTTGGCACACACCAGCTGGCTGTAGAAGAGAAACCATAGGCATGAAGTAGATCGTAAGGAAGAGAGTTTAAGACCAAAAACCTCACTCAGTGGTATCAAAAAAAGTCAGCCAAAAGACAGGGAAGCCATTTAGAAGTCAGTTAATGCAGCCCAGGCAAGAATTAATGTAGGTCTAGAATACAAACAAAGCAGTAAAAATGGTGAAAGAGAAGAAATCCAAATAAAAAAGAAATAGTTGTTGACTGACTGAATGGTCACGAATCTCTAAGCACCTCTGGGTTTGACCAATTAACCAAAACAGTGACTCGCCCTGAATCTAGGAAGCTGGACACAGTCCTGCTACATCTATAAGAGTCGGGGACTTGTGTTCCCCTTTGATGCCAGGTCCTCTTCTCTCTGATGTTTTGGTATTGAGTCTACTTTTAAACTTATCTACTGCTCATCTATTTCATCTCTCAGTTCTCTGTGTTTAATATTCCAGTAATGACAGTTTACTCTGTTACTTTCTGAACTTTCAGTCTGAACTGACTTGGCTGTAGATGTTCTTAGTCCAGATTTTGGACCTGGACTTGCTCCCCATGCTCTGACATGTGCTTAGAGACAAGTCTATTTGACCATAACATTCAAATATTTTTCATGTATACTTAAAAATACACATATGCCACACTAATACATACTAGTCACTTAATACTGATTTTATTACCTACCAGTGAGTGGCGGCTTCACTGGAAATTCTCATTGACAACATAGTTAAATAACGAGACATGATTTATTTTTTCTATTCATTTAAATTGCTTATTTAAATTTACTAATTGAGTATGTCTATTCTGATTTGAAAATTAACACTAAAATCAATACTTCTCTTTTCCTAGTCAGCTTGGGCTGCTATAACAAAATGCCATAGAAGTAGTGGCTTAAACAAGACATTTATTTCTCACAGCTCTGGAGGATGGAAAGTTCAAGATCAAGGTGCTGGCTGATTTGATGTCTGCTGAGGTTCCCTTACTGTTTACCAGTGGTTACCTTCTTGCTGTGTCCTCACATGGCTGAGAGAGAGAGAGAGAGAGAGAGAGAGAGAGAGAGAGAGAGAGCGCGCTCCAACTCTCTACTCTGTTGTCCAAAGGGCACTAATCCATTCATGAGGACTCTACCCTCCTGATCTGATTACGTCCCAAAGGCCCCATCTCCAAATACCATCACATTGAGGGTTTGGACTGTAACATCAATTTTGCCAGGACACTGTCCAATCCATAGCATTCCCTTTTAAATGATGTTTATCTATAAATTTGGTTGATGGATAATAACGGTTATTGAAAATGCTTTTATCTCGAACACACAGGACTGGGCTACAGGAACAGGTAGGCGCCTTGCTTTCGAACATAAATTTTGAGGGGTGATCACTGTTTTCTGAACAGACAGCCAGGAATCAGATGCTCACCGTGTCTCTGCTGCTGAACACCTGTATGGACTGGGTCCAGCGAAAGCAGCACAAGAATCACCACACCCAAAGGCCAACCTCAGATAAAACCAGAGCATTACAGGC
>NW_017731701.1:104926-140575 GCF_001890085.2 Hipposideros armiger
AATAAATAAATAAATAAATAAATAAATAAATAAATAAATAAATAAATAAATAAAAGCTTTTATCTCTCCAGGCAAAAATGTTGTCCTATAGCTATTTGTACCTGCTGCTCTTAAAAAAAATTACTTTGTAAATATTTTTATTTAAAATTTAATCCTAAAAGTTTTAGAATTTCTCTCATTCTGTATAAGCAACCAGAATTTGAGCCCTTGAATATACCTATTTCATTTAGGAAATGCTGGTTCTTCTTGAAGAGAGTTAGAAAAAAGGGGTTACAGAAATGTGATTATAGAGGTTGGCATAAAACTTTTCATCCTTGTTAGCTTTAAATTAAAATGCATGTTCCCCCTTCTAAATAACTAGTAAGGATAATACAAAACTATTAACTCTGCTATTATAAAACTATTAACTCTGCTAATACAAAACTCTGCTATACATAAATATACAATATCCCAAAGGAATAAAGTAATGTGGAAGCCAGAATCAATGCTGAATTTAGCAGAAACATGACAGTGATTTGTGAGTTTGAATGCTGGATGAAAGCCCAGATAATAATGATAGTAACCTTTTGGACGTCTCCATTTAGAACTTGTCAGAAAGACTGAATTCTACTGAGTTTAACTGGTGCCAACATAATAGGTGTAAGTCCAAATCTCTAGTTTTTTAGAGTATATTTTGGCTTAGTCTAGGTATTTGTTACAGAGTTAGCCTGTTCACTCAAATTGATGATGAAACTGGGACTCCTTAAAACACATTGGGGTTTATGTTGTCGGATCCAATATCAGAGGAGACCAATATTTAGGTTAATTTAAAATAGTCTCAAAAACTCAAAATAGTCTGCTCTATCTTAAAAAGAGTATTACTAATCCTGCAATATTTTTAAAATTCTGCAAGCATAGAATACATTCAGAACATAGAAATCAATTTTTTTCTGTTTAAGAACAATTTTATGTTTATAGAGCATATAAAAATGGCCATAAAAGTAATTTAAATTATTTTCATGCACTCATTATGTGTAATCAAAATCTAATTGATCACTAGTTTGTTTTATGCTCTTATTATGCAAGCCACTATTACATTATTGATATTCAAACAACAAAGAAATGGAGATTTCAATTAATGTCTACTAGAATTAACAGGAAAATAAATCTCATTGAAATCATTCAGATATTTAAAAATATATAGGTTACTTTTTAGTGTGCAATGCCTACATTGCAATCTTTGCATGCTATTTATTTCTTAGAGACATGAAACTGAGTTAAAACTAACGGGTGGTAGATTTCACTCATCCCTTCTCCTGTCATTCAACCTATGTTTATTTTAATTAACAGTGTGCCTAAGACCTGGAGACACTAAGACAGTAAGACATGATCCTCCCATCAAGTTTATATTTTAATGGAGACAGTAGGAAGAGAGAATCATAAAGTTTTTAACTATGATGACCAGAATTAAATAACTTGGAGGCTAAGAGAAAGGAATGTAGATAAGCTTGAGAATAATCAGCAGTCAGATTATGAAGAGCCATATTTGTTACACTTAGGATTTTGGCCTGTATCCTAAATTTAATGGAGCATTGTTGAAGATTTTTAACCAGGGAAGTAGCATCATATTTGTGTGTTAGAAAGAAAACTTTACTTGCAGTGTGAAAGAGAGCAAATCTAGAGAGATGGAAATAATTTAGTAAGTTTTGAAATAACCCAGGTGAACAAAGAGTGTTGTCCAAATTAAGGAATTTGAAATTCAAGAGCTTTTACAAAGGGAGGTTTATAACATTTAGTTACTGATTAAATGTGGAGGGCAAAGGAAACAGAGTAAGTCTAGCATCATTAACCCTGATGAGAGGCTTTGAGACTTGATGTGTATTAATTAGTCTCTGCACAGAATCCAACTGGGATGTAGAGGGTGGGAGAGTTTAATATAGTTTTGGACATCTTCAGGGTAACTTATGGGTTTTAAAATTAAGAGAGTTGTCTTCAGTAGAGGCCAGGGCAATGGAGTCCCCTGATCATAAGTAATAGTTGAAGTTACGGACGTGAAAGAGTTCCTCAAGGAAAGTGTGTAAAATGAAAGTATATCTTAAGGATACTGTATATAATTGACCAGAGAAATGGTAGTAAACAAGGAACAATAGGCAAAATTGCATTTCAGAACCAGAAAACAGATTATTAAAATGATTATATACAAGGTGTGACAATTAAGTGCGCGAACTTGTTGCAATATTGTTGCTAAACTTTTTTTGATATCAGAGGGATTATTCATCGTGAATTTGTATCAACTGGACAAACAGTTAACCAAGTTTACTATTTGGAAGTGCTGAAAGTGTTTGGTGGAAAAGTTAGACGACCTGACCTTTTCGCCAACAATTCATGGCTCTTGCATCATGACAATGCACCAGCTCACATGGCACTGTCTGTGAGAGAGTTTTTAGCCAGTAAACAAATAACTGTATTGGAACACCCTCCCTACTCACCTGATCTGGCCCCCAATGACTTCTTTCTTTACCTGAAGATAAAGGAAATATTGAAAGGAAGACATTTTGGGCATTCAGGACATCAAGGGTAATACAACGACAGTTCTGATGGCCATTCCAGAAAAAGAGTTCCAAAATTGCTCTGAAGGGTGGACTAGGTGCTGGCATTGGTGCATAGCTTCCCAAGGGGAGTACTTCAAAGGTAACTGTAATGATATTCAGCAATGAGGTATGTAGCACTTTTTAGAGGAGTTCATGAACTTAATTGTCCGACTTCATATAACCTGGTGAATATGAAAGGGAGATCAAGAAAATGAGATTTTCAAATTGCTCATGGTATTCATCAATGGAGATATGTTCCAATTTTATCATGGATTAACAGATAGGAGACACCAGGTTACAAGATGTTTAAAATCAAATATTGGGTAAAAACCTGGAGAATATGTGAACAACATTTTAGTATGTTTAAGAGAAGTAGATATCATTAAAGTGGATCGCGAGGAATATAGGTTCAATGTACAATTTTATTTAATATATGAGAGATTTAAGCATGCTTAAATGGTGATGACGAAAAACAGAGAGAAGAGTCTGAGGAAAAGAGGAGATAACTAATGAAGATCAGTGAGGGTATAGCAAGATGAAGAAAATAAAAAACAGAGATGTCAGAGAGCAAAAGAGACATGTGCTCCAAAGTAGGAAGGAGAAAGGATGGATACACATGTTTGTAAATGACAATATTTTCTCAGTAACATTGGAAGTTACCTTGTTCTTGTGGTTGTGGTGAGCTGGCAGGGTCTGGTAGACTTTGGGAGACTTAGGGAAGCCTGAACTAGCTATCCTAGAGAATCAGATATGTGCTTTCTGTGAACATGTCAATCTCACTAATCAATATTGAAAACCTAGTTGATGTTAAAACCAGTTGTGCAGTTATGGGGTACCCTCCAGCAATATGTGGAAGTTCATATATAGGAGTGAGAATGTGGACAGTTAACCTTGGAATACACTATTACCGTGAGAATGCAGCAGAGGAGAAGAGAAATGACAATTTTGATGAGATATTGGTTGAAATAATGGATTTTTGTGTCAGGCTGGATATGGAAGTGAGGATGGGCAGAGAGAAGAGAATGGAAGGAAATAGAACTTTTCAAAGACTAGCTATCTCAAACAAACAAGCAAAAGGTTCAGTGAGAGTAAGACAATGAAAAATAAAAAATTAGATGGAAAAAAAGATGTGATCATAGAAGTAAGCTTTGGTAATAAAAAGCTTCAATAGTATAAGCTACAATTATATAAATGTCTATATGAATATCGGTCCTATAACCAGTGTGTGACAAAGGATGATAGATATTCTGGAATCAATGGGTACCTAAATTACAAACAAAATTAATGTATATAGATGTATTCATTACAGGTACAAAATAAGGATTCTTTGGAAATCAGAGTCTCCATTCTGTTATCACAAAGAATATTTGGAAAAATATATAATAATTCCAAAGGTCCCCATTTAGGAAAATGTACCACTTATTTCTGTTTTTTGTTTGTTTGTTTGTTTGTTTGTTTTTGTTTTTGTTTTTGTTTTTTAGCTGAGCCATCCTGCCAGCTCAGCAGTAGCTCAGCTCAGGTGGGAACCGAACCACTGTTGCTCAGAGCTCACACTCTTGAGCGAGCTCTTAACCAACTGAGCCACTCGGTAGGCCCTTGTACCACTTATTTCTAAACTGGGAACTGCCTTCCTCCCTCCCTTCCTTTTTCACTCTCTTGTTCACTTCTATTTTGCAGACCCTGTGTTAAGTACCTATTTTGCAAATACAATCTTGACCTCTAGATGCTTACAGTCTAGTGAGGACATAGACATACAAACACACAATTATAGCCAAGCATTAAATGCTCTTTATAGAGTTATGTACTAGGCCCTATGGGAAGATGCTCTGAATTCTCTCCCTTGAGTGGCCAAATAAGTCTTTACCGAGGAAGCAATGTGTGAGCCAAGTTTTACAGTATGAGTAAGGTCATCCATCAGTCAGCAAAGGAAAATGGGAGCAGGCTTTATACCAGGAGAGAATAACATAAACAGATGCAGGTCTTGATCAGTCATGGGGCATAAAAGGCCCTATGGCAAGGCAGGTCTGCCTCAAGCATGGAGTGCCTGCAGAGGAGGCGTGAAAGATGACGATGAAAGGGTAGACAGAGGGCAGATCACCAAGGGCCTTTTATTATAAGGCCAAGGAATTTGGACCTCATGAAGATTCTCCTAATCTCTAAAACCAGTTTAAGCAGGGAATTTACATGATCAAATCTGAATCATAGAATGATAATCCTGGATGCCAAGTAGACTATATTTTTTAAGGAAGCTCAGACTGGAAGTTAGAGTTGCGAGGTAATTAATAATGAAAAATAATGATAGACACAAACAATTTATGATTTCAATTGGTTATAACAAAGCCCAACATAATTTTATGGATGAGAGAAGGACTTAACAGGAGGATTGTAAATTTATTTTGAATAGAATCATGTGAAACACAAGCGATATACAAGGAGAATTATTTGGGGAGAGTAACTTAGTTTGAGAAACATGTTACAAAGATAAACTAATTTAAGCAATGACTTATTGGCACTTGAATAGATCAAAAGCTCATTAGAACAAAATCAGTCTGGAAAGAAAGTGAAGTTATGAATTTGAATTGTATAAGTCCTTTTATAAGAGGGTTGATAACTCAAATAATTGGGGAAAGGATGCATTATAAGCAGGTAGATAGGACATGTATGTGGGCTTTCAGTCCCTCCTAAGACTCCAGCACAATGAAAGAATCAAAGTGTATAAAGGAATGCATCTATAAAACAGTAGGGGACTCTTTTCAAGACAAGAAAATGCTCAAAATGTTTAAAAGATTGAAAAACAAAGGTAGCAGAATGAAGGATGACACAGGAGATAAAGTCACATCCTGGAATATGCTACAAACGGCCTACATGAGGAGGAGAACTGGTCTGCTCAGCGAACGGACTGGGACATTTGGAGTTGGAGTCTGAAGGCCTAATACAGAATGTAATTGAGCAGTAGGACTGAACACAGGAAGTGGACTTAACTTAAAGTCAGTGTGACAACTCCACAAGTCATTACCCATAACCCACCTCTCTCCCCCTGCACACACACATACACACAGAGAATGTGGGCAGTTTTCACTTATCCCTGTATAAAAGTCCTAATATTTTTGCTAAATATTCAGGGGAAGATACAGTTTCAGTAGATGCTAGAGCGAAAGGAGTCAAGCTTTCAAATACCTGTGAGAAAATAAATGGTTTTTGATCTAGGATCCTATACCCAGACAAGCTATTGTTAAAAAGGTAAGAGAGATAATCTCACACACATCCCTAACCCCATCACACCCCACCCCAAATGAACCTATAAACAGACTAAACAGTTGGGTAGCTTCTGGAGAAGATAGTGTGTGTGTGTGTGTGTGTGTGTGTGTGTGTGTGTGTGNCGGTGGGGGTGATAATGCAAACATTAAAAAAACCAAGTGCCTAACAGTGCATTCTGTATAGGGCCCATATTTTGGGTGATAACAAAAATCACATATATACAAAAAAGGCTTATTTCTTCTCTATAATTCTTACAACAATTCTGATAGTTAAGTATTTTCAGCCCTTCGGGTGGTCTGGCAAATATCTCGATGCTCTATTCTCTGAATCGGTGAAGCATTATAATGCATATTTGTTTTGGAAGGTTTCCAATTAGTGAATCTGAAATCCTGCCATTTTCCAGTAGACCAAATCCTACTCAAATGTTTCTTGGGTTGCTAGGACCTTTGCCAACACTTGTTTATTTTTTAAGGTTTGGTTTCTTTGGGTGGAAGTTGCAATCATAATATGTTTATTTTTAACTTACTGGGTTTTATCAAATGTCAGAATGTGTGGCTGTGTCACTAAGATTCATAGTTCTGTTTTACTGGCTTCATCCCCAAAGTCATGTACTTAGTAATTTCTTTGAGAAGGCATCTGCCAACACTGGGAATCAGCACCACTTTTTCTTTCAGAGCACCTCTGTCATAAATCCACTCAAATAAATCAGTATTTCAAATTTGACTGGCTTATCTGCCCAGAGTAGCAAGATAACAAGCCAATGCATGACATAACTCTCATGGCTACACTACAAGATTATGACGAAGCACCGGTTCATCTGAACACTTTCCTTTCTCTCGCCTCTCCTGTTGACGTCCAGCAAGTGGTGCAGTGTGCTGGTTTGCACATGACCTTACTAGACACTAAATGATGAGAGGAGGCTATTGATGTTCAGAAAGACATTGTGTAATTTATCCAAATACAGTGGTCCCGACTGCATTTTATTTTCCCATGTATTTATATTACGATTAGCTTTATTATTATGTTTTTATTTATTTAATTTGTTTTATCAAGAAAGGTTTAGGGAGCTTGTTTATATAAAATAATGTTACCTTGGGGTCTTTGACTTTGTGTGTGTATGTGTGGTATTGTCTTCCCAGGGTTTTCACTTTCTAAAATTGTATTTTTTTATTTATAAAATAAAGGGTATTATGGAATTTTACGTGTAGAATGTACTTCAGGGGTCATTTGCTCCATCTCCTTTCTTTCAGTTGGAAAGCTAAGGGAAATTTTTGGAAACTGATTAATACAGAGCAGGACTAGATCGCTAGTCTCCCTGTTTCAAGTTATACGTTTCCCCAATAGGCAATTTTTTTAAGTCCTTACATGGAAAAATCTTTTGTTTAGAATCTTTTTATTTCATGTTAACTTTATTTATCTCTAATATTAACAAAATAATTGCTCAAAGATTTAAAAAGATATATATTATGTAGATAGCAACTTAATGTTCTATGAAAATATATTTGACTAAATTTAAAATTTTACCACCCTACACACACTATAGTTTTCAATATTTAAGCCAAGAAAAAAAAATTAGTTGAGATGCCAGACATTTATCATCACTTGTGAATTTAACAAAGTTCATAAATATTAGACCAAACACATTGGAGTGAATTCTTTCTCACAGAATTTATAGAAAATATAAGACATAACAGTATTTGGGGAAGCACTTTAAAAATACATTAGCAAGAGACCACCAAAATATATTGTGCATTTTAGTCCTATCTTGGGGACAGTTTAATAGAATTTGGTTAACTGAGGATTGGTGCAAAGTTTTTTTTCTGCATTATATCTGAATGGAGTGAAAAATGTGCCATATTCTTACTTGGTATTGATACTTTCAAAGCAATTCAATAGCAATTTATTGACTATAATATCTGTAAGGTACTGTCTACAGAAAAATAATTTACAGAGTATATAAAATGAGTTGAAACATCTTCTGCTTTGTTTGCTTTGATAGTTCAGTCACCAGAGCTTGTACACTGAAATGATCTCTCTGTTTCAAGAGCATTCATTATTTAGATGAATTAAAAAATACAAATTATTGAGATGAAGTCTCCAAAGTAAAATACCTGTTCCTGCCAAGATTAGGTACATTTCTCCATTATGTTGTATGTGAATTTTTGTCCTTCAAAAAGAATAGATTCATGTGATTGGTTTTGTATGGTGAGGAAATGAACTAGTACCAAAAAAACTAGAATATACTATTTGTAGCTCAAAGTGCAGGGATAACTAAATTTGTACTTATTGGAGCATATAACATATTACATATCTGATGAGACAGCAGCTATACAAAAAAGAGAGCTAGCAAAAGGTTTACATGAAACTATAAAAATACAAATGAGAATATTATTAGCAATATATTATGTCTAAAATGAATTAGTATTCCTCTTTCTTCTCCAAAAACCACAATGTTATGGAAATATCATTTGAAATTCAATCACAAGAGCTTTGCAGAATTCATAGACTATTGCTAATGTGCTTATTTGGTTTTTCACTCTCTTTCTCTGCAAACATACAAGTTTAGACAATTGTTTGCGAACTCATCCTAGAAAAAATGCTACATATCTCATTGCTGAATGTCATTATTATGGTCACCATTGAAGCACTCCCCTTGGGAAGCTATACACTGACACCAGCACCTAGTTCTCCCTTCAGAGCAATTTTGGAACTTTTTCTTGAATGGCCATCAGAGCTGTTGTTGTATTACCCTTGATGTCCTGAATGTCCTCAAAATGTCTTCCTTTCAATATTTCCTTTATCTTCAGGCAAAGAAAGAAGTAATTGGGGGCCAGAAGGTGAGTAGGGAGGGTGTTCCAATACAGTTATTTGTTTACTGGCTAAAAACTCCCTCACAGACAGTGCCGTGTGAGCTGGTGCATTGTTGTGATGCAAGAACCATGAACTGTTGGTGAAAAGTTCAGGCCACCTAACTTTTCCACGCAACCTTTCAGCAATTCCAAATAGTAAACTTGGTGAACTGTTTGTCCAGTTTGTGTAAATTCGTAATGAATAATCCCTCTGATAATCAAAAAAGGTTAGCAACATCATTGCAACAAGTTCACAAGTTTAATTGTCAGACCTCGTACACACACACACACACACACACACACACACACACACACTATGTAGCCACTTATTGTTTTCTTTTTTAATATATTTTTTATTTATTAATTTTTTGGTGACATTGGTTAGTAAAATTACAAAGGTTTCAAGTGTACATTTCCATGATAAATCATCTATACATCGCATTGTGTGTTCACCACCCACAGTCAATTCTCCTTCCATCTCCATGTATTTGACCCTCTTTACCCTCTTCTACCTTCCCCCTTTCCCCTTACTCTCTGGTAACCACTGAACTGTTGTCTGTGTCTATGAGTTTTTGTTTCTTTGTTTTTTTGTCTTGTTCCTTTGTGGCTTTCAGTTTTATATCCCATATATCAGTAAAGTCATATGGTTCTTGAATTTTTCTGTCTGACTTATTTTGCTTAGCATGATAACCTCAAGATACATCCTTGTTGTTGCAAATGGCAGTATTTCATCTTTTCTTATGGCCGAGGAATATTGCATTGTGTACATATAGATAGATAGATAGATAGATAGATAGATAGATAGATAGATAGATAGATATAATCACATCTTTATCTAATCATCTATCAAAGGGCACTTTGGTTCTTTTCATGTCTTGGCCACCATAAATAATGCTGCAATAAACATTGGGGTACATATATCTTTACAGATAAATCAATTTACAGTACCACCAGCAGTATGTGAGGGTTCTTTTTTCTTCACAGCCTCTCCAACACTTGTTATTGTCTTGATGATAGGCATTCTAACAGGTGTGAAGGTGGCATTACATTGTGGTTTGAATTTGCATTTCCCTAATAGCTCATGAAGTTGAGCATTTTTTAATATATCTGTTCACTGTTTGTATGTCTTCTTGAGAGAAATGTCTGTTCGGGTCCTCTGCCCATTTTTGAGTTGGAGTTTTTGTTTTTTGTTGTTGAGTTGTATGACTTTTTTATATATTTTGGATATTAGCCCATTATCTGGTGTTCTTTGCAAATATCTTCTCCCACTTAGTTGATTGCTTCTTTGTTTTGTTGATAGTTTTTGGGGTTTTTTGCTGTGCAGAAGCTTTTTAGTTTGATATGGTCACATTTATTTATTTTAGCTTTTACTTCCCTTGCTCTTAAGGTCAAATTCATAAAACCCTCTTTGAATACAAGTTCCATAAGTTTACTACCTATGCTTTCTTTATTCAATTTATTGTTTCAGCTTTACATTTAGGTCTTTGATCCATTTTGAGTTAATTTGAGTATATGGTGATGGATAACAGTCTAGTGTCATTCTTTTGCACATGGCTTTCCAGTTTTACCAGCACCATTTATTGAAGAGGCTTTCTTTTCTCCATTGTATGTTTTTGGCTCTTTTGTTGAAAATTATCTAACCATGTACATGTGGATTTATTTCTGGGTTTTTAATTCTATTCCATTGGTTGTGTGTTTGTTTTCTGCCAATACCATGCTGTTTTTATTATTGTCACTTTGTAGTACAAATTGAAGTCAGGAAATTTGATACCTCCAGCCTTGTTCTTTTTTCTTAGGATTGCTTTTGCTATGCGGGGTCTTTTATGATTCCATACAAATTTGATGATGTTTTTGTTCAATCTCTTGAAAAAATGCAATTGGAATTTTGATGGAGATTGCATTAAATCTGTATATTGCTTTGGATAATATAACCATTTACTATGTTGATTCTTCCAATCCATGAACATGCAATATCTTTCCATTTCTTTGTGTCTTTTTTAATTTCTTTTAAGAATATCATATAGTTTTCAGTAATATATAGGTCCTTCATATCCTTTGTTAAGTTTATTCCTAGGTATTTTATTATTTTTGTTGAAATTGCGAAGGAATTGGGTGTTTTTTCATTTCTTTTACAGAAACTTCACTGTTAATGTATAGGAATGCAATGGATTTTTGTATATTGATTTTGTATCCTACAACTTTACTGTATTTGTTTATTATTTCTAGTAGTTTTTGATAATGTCTTTAGGATTTTCAATATAAAGATTCATGTCATTTACAAAAAGTGACAATTTAACTTCTTCATTCCCAGTTTGGATGCCTTTTAGTTTTCTCTTGCCTAATTGTTCTGGCTATGGTTTCCAAAACTATGTTGAATAACAGAACATCTGTTTATTGGAGAGTGGTAGGAAAGTAAAAGAGCAGGCATAATTCCCACGTACATAATTTACTTTAGGAAGTAGTTTACACATGGGGGAAAATCGAATTACTAATGGATATTGAAAATGACCTTACTAAGAAGAGAATGAAATGGATAAGTACTCTGGAAAGAAATGAAATTAATTAAAATTAAACAATTTAACATCATTGTATTTTCTTCTATTAAACATTTCAAATGGCTAATAATTCATGATCTTTGATTTTTTTCAGAGTACTAAAGCTAACTAAAGACCAATTTTGCGTAAAGACATACTTTACCTAAATGTTTAGGTATATAGAATAAAAATCCTATGTAAAAATATATATGATTAGAAATGGTTGATACGTTTTACAGTAGCAAAGTAATGAAACAAATTCATAGATAAATGTCAAAGAAAAAGACAGTTAAGAAACATGACACTTTTACAACTAAAATATCTAAAATTGCTTTTTAATTTTCTACATACATACATATATTTGTTAAACAAATATGTGGACATAGTCAAAATAATGCATGCTCAATCAGCTGTACTTTATTTTTTAAGTCACAATTGATAACTAGTACATTCGGTTCCATAGTTGTTATGCCTGTATAAGTACTGTTTAGTTTACTGCAGGGTTATGTGATCGGATATGTTTCTCTACAGTTCCAATGATAAGCTATCTGTGCCACTTCAAAAAGAAGGCTCACGTAGATGTCTACTTTTTCTTAAGTTTCAATCCCCCATTTGGGGAAATTAAGTCTGCCATAAGTGTCTTTACATTCTCCACATATATGGGGAAGGGGGAGAGGGACAGAGGCACAGAGGAGCCATGACAGTACACCTTTCAGGAAATTCAGTTTTGCACCGGATCGTAATTTGAACATGTAACTGTAATAAGATAAGCACCTTATGCTCCAGGGCAAGACAGCTCTTTTCTCTGCCTCAAATTTCGAGTGAGTAGAGTTTTTTTGAGAAGCTAAACTGAGGAGGTAATAAAGGGAAAAGGAAATTAGGAAAGAACTTAGGAAATGAAGATATTTTTCAATTTAAAATGTTTTTGAGGAATTGAGAGATTTTATTGTTTCTCAATATTTGGGGTAAAGCTAGTGTAGAAGTTAATGATTCTGAAGAAAAAGTAATCAAGTAATTATAGCATATCCAAGAGTATAAGCAGAAGGCTTATATTACATGTCTTTTTTTAATTTCATTTTATATTAATTCATTTGTGCTGTATTTTACAAAAGTGTCTGTCTGTCCACAACTGATAGGGGAGAGAATTGGTTTCACCATGGTTTGGGGAGCTCAGAACTAATTGTTTGGGTTGTTGGAGGAGAAAAAGATCAGGTTAATATAAAAAAAAATTAGTAGGGGTTTGTTTTGAATAATTGACACATTCTTTTGAGTCTAGAGGGAAAAAAACAGTAAGAAAAGCTACAGATATATGTTTTCTTGAAAAATGGGAGGACAGAATTGAGGAAATTTAAACATCAGAATGTCAGTTTCCTCCAGAAAAGGTAAAACTTTAAGCTGAAACTGGGCAGAATAGTCATGGATTTGGGGGAAGTACAAAGAGAGAAAAATATAGGCTAGATGGTGTTAGGAATAGACCATAGCCTAGGGTCTCAAATAAAGTTGCTATCCTTTAAAAAAATTTAGTAGCCACAGCCTACAGTTTCCTCTCCAGTAATCTTCAGTAGCTCAGGTATAGAAGGTGGCTGTTTTGATTGATCAGAGGTTGACATTTGGTAGAGAAAAGGCGATTGAAAGCACAGAGTCCTTAATAAATGGAGATGTGTGGTGGGTGGAGATTGAGAGGTTGTTAAATGCCAGAAGTGAGGTAAAATTATGGGTGGAATAGCCAAATAGAATGAACACTAAAGAAAAGAAAAAGAAAATACTTGTACAGAGGACAAATAATTGTCTAGTTTCAGAGGGGAGTTGGTAACACATGGGTACTGCCAACAGAACCTAAGGTGTATGAAGTATGAAAGAATTGAACCAACTCTGTTTGAGAAAGCTACCAGCAAAGCTGAGGGAGAGAAGGACTCATAAGTCTCAGAAAAAGCAGAGAAGGAGAGGAAGAATTTTATGATGAGGCTGAGGATATTGAGAGTTAACAGATAATGTAGCAGTAGTTTGGGAAGGGACCATGGGAAGAATCCAGGAAAAAAGCAATAACGTGAGGCTCTGACAATAGATATGTGAGGTAAGGGAGTGGAAGATTGCATTTTGACTTTTTACTGAGGCTTATAGAGATGAGAGGCCCAGGAGGTTGACCTTTCTGAAGGTATTGGCTGGCCATTCCTAATGAGATTCTAGATAGAGTAGGGGACTAAAAAATTTACTCCAATTACTGCAGTCACTTGTCAGTGTTGAAAGAGATTACTGTGAGGAGTACTCTTCTCTCATATACCAAGAAAAACCTTCAAGTAAGGCTGCTATCCGCACGTTGTACCTAAAACCTGGTAAAATAACCTAGATCATTTTCAAGGTAAGAATTTCAGAAGGTACAGTAGGGCTCTTAAAATACTGATTTTACCATTGATTAGGACAAGTACAAGCACATATTGAGCCCTGGTTATCTGTTAGCTGTGAAACAAACTAAATGTTTGTTGTCTTCTATTCTGTCATCAACATGGCATATAGAGACACTCAATCTAAAAGATAATACCAAGTTATGCAGGTGTAGATTTATAAAGAGAAACAAAAGAACCCAAACTTACATTACCCTTGAACAATAAGAATGTTCTCTGTCAAGAGAGCCATTTCTGGCCCTTTCGATTTTCATAATGTTGCTTTGATAAGAATTCTGAAGGTATATTTGAAGCCTTGAATAAATAGTGAGATTATAGAAGCAATCTAGCCTATACATGATCCTCACCTGTGCAATCAAAGACTAAAGGCAGTTCAATGCATGCAATGGAAAGCATTAAATTGCTCTTGACAATTTTTGTGGTTAAGTAAACTATAGTAAATCAAACAGTTAAGGATCAAGTAAGGCCACTGATTCCATAGGCAGTTTATTAGATTGAGAGTCTCCTGAGTCCAGTTTATCAGGAAAGAATGTGGAAGCATTTTAAAAGAACTCAGCAAATTTATGGATATCTGCCATATAGCACAGCTTGGGTTTTGGCCTTTTAGAAACAGGATAGAATATACATTGCCCCTGGGCAAGATATTATTAAAAATTATACATATGGTGAATAATTCTGCAAGTATTAAGGCAGGATGGGGATTCTGAATCAAATTGTCATACTTAAAGCATTCTTCAGTTTTGGAAAGATAATTAGCTATCTTCTCTGGAGTCAAGGGATTCCAAGGTGGCCAAATTCTAGAACCATAATATAAAAACTATTGAGGGGGAATTTGTGGCCAGATCTTTCCTCTGACTGAAGTCAAATGAACAACAGAATGTTCTCAGGTGAACAGCTGTAAAGCATAGTGACTTCACCGACATATTTTGTAGTCTAGGTTTTGATGAAAATAAAATGTAAAAATTTGCTTTGAAAACGTATTTTAATCTGTGGTTTTTGTTTGTTTTTGGTTTTGTTTTTAGTTGACTCTTATAAGTACCACATAAAAGCATATTGGTAGCAGTCAGAATAGCCTATCTTTCTGCTACCCACTCCTTGAGCACTCAAATCTGGTTTCAAGTCAGAAATTCTAGGAAGGTAGAAAACGTAGAAAATACTGGGATTTTTTTTGTTTTTGTTTTTGTTTTTGTTTCTAATTTCCTTGTTTAAAACACAGAAGCAAAAGTTTCACTCTCTTAGAATCATAAGCAGTTACTTATGCAATTATTTTTAAACACCTGCAACATTCTCATTCATTCATTTAACTACAATTTACTGAGCATCATCTATGTCATTTCTGTGTGAAGTTAAGTTTATAGGAAGTAGCATTAAGATAATTGACTTAGGAATTTATCAGTCAAGGATGTCCACCTCAAAACTAAAAATATTAATTAATCAATGGTATCATCTGCTTGATGAAGAAGTTAAGTAAAGTTGCACTTAGATTTATGCTACAAGCCACCCCTAGACAATAAGAAATTGTTGCATAAATTATGCATAAATTAGATCAGGTGTTAGCTTCTTGGGTTAATGTGATTATCTACGGATGTATGTGCTCCATAAGAAAATAGTCTTCTCAATCAAAACCTTCTGAGAGCAAGGTTTTAACGGAGTGATTAATATCAGTAACTGATCACATGTGATGATTTATGCTTGCCAGAGAGTTTTGATTATAAGCTCAAGAGGCAGTCAGATTGGGCTGAGGCACTACACACATTCATGTATGTTTGCATCAAAATTAATGCTACATATGTTATGATATTCTTTTGTCAGGTAGATTAATCAGGATGGAGATATGTAGATTTGCTATTTGAAATTAGCATCTGATATTAACCGGGTCAAAAGAGCCAACTTGGCTACTGCGTCTTCCAGAGTTAGATTTTGGAATTGCTCCCAAAAATGAGTTCACTTTTGAACACATAATATCAAAGGCCAAAAAGGAGGATTGTTTATGCAATTAATTATTTGAGATATTACTGAGGACTCTATAGTAGAGTTAGTATAGAAATTTTGCACTAGCCCTGTATACTAACATTGTTGGGAATGGAAATGGGGTAGACGATAGGCTTAATTTTAAGGACTATTCTGTTACAATATAGTTCAGTAATCACATGAAAGCAAAAATAAATAAACGAATAAAGAAACAAACAAATAAATAAATGAATAAATAAAGAAATAAAAAGTAAAATGTGTTTCTAATGTTATGAAAGGCCTTATATCCCCCATTAATTTTCTTTATGAAAATAGTGGTTATGTTTCTCTGAAAACATTTCAGAAATAATAGGGCTTTTTAAGGAATTGGTGAATAACTATTAGCCATGTTATCTCAATTCACTAAATAACCCCTTAAGATTTCACACACACACAAAAAAAATGATTCCAAAAAATAAAGTAGAAAATTCATAAATGTCAGCTTTACTAGGAATGTTCCCAGTTATCCATAACATCCCAAATCTCACTCTACAGTCTGATAATTGAATAGTAATTGCTTCCTGTATGCTTATAATTTATAGGCTTTGGCAGAGAGTTTCAGATAGTCACTGTTTGTTTCAAAGAATCAGACTGAAAGGTGATCAGTTTCTCGTTTAATTCCCAAATTTATTGTAACTTTACCCTATTTCTCAACAATGCAACACTTACCCAAAAGACACATTGAACTATTTTGTCAGGAAATACTTAGGTATAAATATAGAATTCTATTACTAAATCAAAAAATTTTAAATTCATTCTACTTTAATAGTAGAAATAGTTTTAGTATGTTTTATCTTATTATTTTGATGAGAAGATATTGATGAGAATGTTGGTACAATTTCTGTTTATAAATTCAGTGACCAAGAAATATCACAGGGAATAATATCAAAAGGATTTTTCTGTGGGTTTGCCAGATACAAAACCAAATTAAAAATAACTTAGGGGAAAATAAAATTACTAATGCCTTAAATAAATTGTGTGTATAGCTATCTGGATATTAAAATACATGAGCTATTGCCTTTAAGTCTAAGGCCCCAAACTTACTTTTAAAAGGAATTCAAAACAGTGTGTAAGTTTCCACAAAGGATGATTTTATTGCTCATTTTATAATTACTATGTTAAAAGGAAGATTGTTTAAGGAAAGAATTAATGGCTAATAGAAATGAATCAAAGCGAGAAACATTTCATTAAAGACAGATTTGGTGATTTTATGATAGTAAAACCCCGGTAGTCCTGTAATTTTACCTCTACATATCTCAATAGGTATCTCTTAAGGATTATAGATATTTCCTTACAAAAATATGGTTCCTAAATCAAAATATAAATTTTGAGGGTTTTTTTTTATTTGATAATCTCTCAATATATGTTGTCCTCTTTACTTCAAAAATAGACTATTCTTTCGGTGAATTATACAAAATGTGATTATAAATATCTCAAGGTATTGTGTCTTTTCATATTTAACCATACTTATTATTACTTTCATGAAAATATTAATGAAACAGGTTCAAAGGAAAGACAAGCTTGTACCATACAAATCATACAGGAAGAAATAACAATTTTAGTTTTTAAAAAAGTGTTGCACAGCTGTTTTTTTCCAACCAAACCCAGAGAACTGTTACCTCAAAGGCCATTATTCGTGTTCAATATACACAGTTAAAGAAGTACCTCCACTAATATAGCTAAAAGTAAACTGGAATTAATTCTCAATCTTACTTTACATTTTGCAGTTAAACTCCTCTTGTTAATGGTTTTCAGTCCTTAGCTTATTTATTTGGTCCTTCAGTAAGTCCATTAACTTAATAAAGGATGAGAAGCAGACAATAGGGTGCATATCACCCCCTTCTAAAGAAGCTTTGCTAAAATGCCCAGAAGAACAGTAAATGAAAACTACTGGCAAAAGCAGTGTTCTTTAAAACATGACCCGTACATTGAATGCGTTCGCGTCATTTCTGTTCCTAGTCGAGAACCCATGTGGATTGTATTACTCATAAAGCAGAGTGCTAAATTTCAGTGTAAATAGAAGAAATGGAGTCTCTCTTTCTATTTGAAAAACTTCTCATATATTTATTAAATCAATACTTACACTACATAATGTCATTCCCTACCGACACTGGTAGTATTCTTGACTTTTTAAAAAACCAATAGTAAGAATTGACACTATGTGTTCTTGGTCAACAGATTTTCCACATGACGTATGATCTGGCCAGCGCGGTGGTGAGAATTTTTAATCTCATCGGCATGATGCTGCTCCTGTGCCACTGGGATGGCTGCCTTCAGTTCTTGGTACCGCTACTGCAGGACTTCCCGCCGGATTGCTGGGTGTCCCTAAACGAAATGGTGGTAAGTAATTCAGAGTATTTTACACTCTGCATTTCAGTGTTTTGCCAAAAACTTCTAAGTGTTTATGTTAGAATGTTCACATTTTTCCTCCATAAATATTTATAGAAAACTTAATTTTACTTCCATGGATATAAAATCAGATGTTATGTTTCTCTTCTACA
This sequence comes from Hipposideros armiger, assembly GCF_001890085.2. NCBI lineage: Eukaryota > Metazoa > Chordata > Mammalia > Chiroptera > Hipposideridae > Hipposideros > Hipposideros armiger. The sequence continues at coordinate 123,051 of NW_017731701.1, forward strand.
ACAAAATTTCATTTACATGAAATGTTCCTGGGCATGTATTTGTTACAGCATCTATTTTTAGGTATCTGACTCTGTGTATATTGAGATATTTTATTTCAAAGGTGCATGTGCAAACATGCACACATAAATTCATAGTACAACGTTCTTTTAAAAATGCCTACTGCTTAGAAAAATTTCATTCTTTTGACTTGATTTTAGCATTTACTATGTTCAAGACAAGCAATTCTAGGCATTGTTAAACATACAGAGACATGTACATCAGTATGAATGCAAATGAGACATGTGCTACAATATGCAATGATATTTCAGATAGTATTTCTTTCTGGGGAAAATAAGGAAAAACTTTATGGAAAGGTAGCCTTTAAATTTTGCCCTAGAAGATATGTAAATAGAAAACACTGTAAAATATAAATTTGATTTATATATTTAAGTATTTCTATATTCACATTAACTTTAAGAGCTTTTGATTTGCATAGTGCAATACTCACAAAGGAATTGAAATAGTGGCTATTTTATATATGTATATTTACAAATATTTGTCCTTTTTAGGTAAGTTCTCATATTTTCTTATATTACAAGTTCTTTCTTTTTTAAAAATTAAATTTATTGGGGTAACATTGGTTAATAACATTATGTAAGTTTCAGGTGTACAATTTTAAAATATATCACCTGTATTTGTGTGTCACCACCCAAAGTCTAGTCTCCTTCTGTCACCATGTATTTGACCCCCTTTACCCTCCTCATCTTTCGCCCCAGCCCCCGTCCCGTCCCGTCTGGTAATCACCATTCTGTTGTCTGTATCTATGAGTTTCTTTTTGCTTTTGTCTACTTGTTTGTTTGGTTGGTTCCTTTGTTGCTTTTTGTATTATATTCCAAATATGAGTGAAATCGTATGGTTCTTGTCCTTTTCTGTCTGACTTGTTTCACTTAGCATGATACTCTCAAGACCAATAATAGTTCATGTTTTTCTGCCTGAGTATAATAATATTTCATTGTAAATATGTACCAGATCTTCTTTATCCATTCATCAGTCAAAGAATTCTGACATTTAAAACAAATGTTGTTTAAGTTAACTATGCATTGAAATATTATTTTCTTATGTGTGACATTATGGGTAGTAAATTTTATGAAACTTTTATAAAAATTTAACTTTGGAGTAAATACAATACCCTCTCTTCTATTCTAGACCATTTTATAAATTTCTTGGGTTATTATTGTAGAAATGACATGGACATCTTAAGACATTTTTTTTGTCCTAATAACTTTAGCTCAGGCTTTGTACTTAAAGGAAAGAGGGGTTTACATTACATGTTAGGAAGTATGATGTTTTCACAGACAATAGTTTAGTGGTTACCAGAGGGTAGTGGGGGAGGGGTGGTAGAAGAGGGTAAATGGGATCAAATATATGGAGATGGAAAGAGAGCTGACTCTGGGTGGTGAACACACAATGTGATATATAGATGATGTATTACAGAATTGTACACCTGAAACCTATGTAACTTTACTAACCATTGTCACCCAATAAGTTTTAATTTAAAAAAACTATGGTCTTTTTTTCTCTCTTTTCTTTCTTTCTCACCTATTTTCCTCCCCTTCGCACCTATTTTCCTCCCCGCTCTCTCCCTCCTTCCCTTTCTCTCTCATTTTTCTTTATTCCTTTCACTCCTTTCTTTGAGAACTGATATTCACCTGGATCTCGCTGTCATTTTATTCAGACCTGCTTAAGTGTCACTGCCTCACAAAAGTCTGTCCTAACCACCCTACGTCTAATATGTCACCAAACGGGTTTATACAGGGGGTGCCAAAATAATGTATGCACATGACTTGTATTCATCTTTTGTTATCGGAATATATTGAGTATTACAATTTCAATACAGTTTTTCCCTTTCCTAAAATGTGTATATTTATCTTTTAAAAATTTAGCAATGTGCATGCACAGGATAGACACACACACACACACACACACACACACACGTTTGTTATTTATATTTTTCTGTATCTCCCACACCAGAATGTAAGTTCCTTTAGGTCAAAGAATTTGTTGTTTCTGTATTGTATCTCCAGTGCCTAGAACAGTGCCTGACACAGTAATTTGTTCTAACCTAGTTACTCATCAACGAAAGTTTGAGAAAAGTTCTATATAGGAGTTTCTATATCTAAAAAAACAAAGCAAGGAGTTTGCTCAGTTCACTTTTCAAATCTGTGAAGTCACTTGGATTATAGACCTGTCACTTTTATTTATCACTTAATAAGCAAAACATAAAGATGGTATTTAAATATGTTAGGGGAGAGGAGGAAAAAGTGACAGCTCTATAATGACTGAGTGGATAATACAAAACAAACAGCACTACTGCCAAAAGATAATTTATCATTGATTCCAACTAATATTTAAGTTTGCAAATATTTTTTAAAATTTTCCCTAAGTGTCTTTTCAAAAATAAAAATTGTTTTTATTGAAATAGTAAAGAGACTATTTTGGGGTATCTACAAAGTGCATGTAATTGTAAAATTATAATGTAGGGCAATATATCTAGTGATAAGCACATCCAATGAAGAAAAAATTTAATGTCTTGATCATTTTTCTTTAAAATGTCTGCATATGCTCATTTGTGTGTGTTTTTGTTTAATCTAATATCATCAGACTTTTATTATAATCTCATGTATTACAAAATACCTTGCCTGAATTTGCAATTTACTTCTTGGGTCTTTTTATATTTTTGGCTACAAGTTTACTTATGAAATTGGCTCTTATTTTCTTTTACATTTATTTAACGTTATTTCTATGTTTAGCTCTAACATAGAGGACTGGAAATAGTCAAACTTGTGTTCAATTATAAAGACCAAAATATTTTAAATAGTGAATATTAGTGATATGAAGGAGATAAAAACTATTAAAAAGACATTTTTGTGCCAATAGAGAATCTTGATGGTGTTCGTTTGATCTTAGAGATATTATTATCTGTCCTAAAGCTATTGAGTTCTAGAAAACTTTCCATCACAACAAAACAAAGTGTATTTATACACAAAAAGAGTTATAAAGAAGAGACAATCCAATATAAGAAAAAAGCACCCTCTATTTATATATCATGCTTACTATTGTATGTACAAGCCCCTGTGCTTTGAAACATGCTATATTTTTTGGTACCCGCAGCAACAGAAAGATGAAAGCTCTGTTATCCCCCATTTTGCAGTTCAGAAAACGGAAAATTTTAGAGGTTAAACTAATTGTCCAATGTCATACAGGTAGTATGGAACCAAGAACCAAGATTGGAATGCATATCTATCTGACTCCATAATTTCTGTCCTAAACTATATTAGAATGTTTTCTGTTGCATAGATTGTAAAGAACAGTTAAAAAAACTACAAAAAGGGCCGGCCGAGTGGCTCAGTTGGTTAAGAGCTCACTCAAGGGTGTGAGCTCTGAGCAACAGTGGTTCAAGTCCCCGCCCAAGCTGAGCAGCCGCTGAGCTGCCAACAGGTGGCAGGATGGCTCAGCTTAAAAAAAACAACAACAAAAGATGAAATCTGTAGTCTCAGCACACCAGTTGCTGTAGAAAGTTACTCAAAAATCAGCATTTGAGCTGATTTGAGCTATAAAATAGCAAGACTAATATGAGATGTAGATGTAAAAAACAAAATCAAAAGGGGAAGCAAAAATTGAGAAGCCAGACCAGGGCAGATGCAGGACATGTTACTAGTCATTCTTGGTTATGGAATTAAAAATTATGCAGTGTCAACTTGACATTAATACTAAATTATTTTTGATAAAGAATAGGGTGTTTGGTGAATTCCTTGTGCCTTGTTCTTTTTCCTGTCTTGCATTTTAAATGACTTATATCCTTAAATATTATTTTTAAATTTTTCCCTACCGTGTTTGCATTTATATCTATATCCTTATCTCTCTCTATATTTTTAAAATTGTTAACCACATTTGCATTTATATCTATATCCATATATAGATATATTAAATCCTCTTTATATTTGTATTTATATGTGTATCCTTATCTAAACCTATATATTACTAGCTAGTTATCCATATATGTCCTATGATACGAAATTCAGACTCAATACTATAACTATACTATATCTTTAATGGGTAATTTGATATATTTATTCTTATATTAATTCTTTCTAATCTGCATTTCATTCCATAGAAGTAGGTTCAATTCCTTTCAGCTGTTTCTTTTGCAGTCTTTATAAATACTTTTTTTTTAAGATTTTTATTGGGGAATTGGGAGGATGGGAACAGTGCTGGGGAATTGGGGAAGGGGAACAGACAAGTTGCTGTCGTTTTGTTCTTCAGTCTAGTTGTGGAGGACGTTGCTTCACTGGCCCAAGTTGGCACCATCATTGCGCTCTTCTCAGGCGAGGCAGATCAGTCTCTGGCTTCTGGATGGCTGCTCACTGTGGCTGTTAGCTGCTCACGCTGGCTGCTGGCTACACACGGTAGCCCATGGCAACCCACTGCCACAGGGGCTGCAGCCTACGCCGTCGCAGGCGACTCATGGCAGCCCAGCTCCAAGTTGAGCTGTTGTTCAGCATCTTAGCTGTAGAGGGCAGTGTCACTGGCCCTCATATGTGGGATCCGAACCGGGGCCCTCTGGCATCCCAAGCCAGTTCTTAACCATTGCGCCACTCGGCCGGCCCTATAAATTCTTTATTAAAAAAATTATTTAAATGTTATTCTTTTAAAAGGTTAATATTGACCATGGTAGGTTACTTGAGTTGATTAGATAGGAGACACTGACTTGCAAAATGCAACTTGAACAGGGATTAATCTTGCTCTGCATTTGTAATATTTGCTTTTGTTTTATTCAAGAAATGTTTGAATTACAGAATTCTATCTGAATGAAAATCTAGGATTAGTCAGATAATGAATGTCTAATGAAATTAATTTTGAAAATCTTGTCATTCGCATGATATTTTGTGACTATGACTTAGGTATATTACACTGAAATTGTCTTAGTTCATTATTAAAGAGATTAGAGGTAATGGATTTTATTTAAATTACAAATATCATGAAATATTTAAGAATCTAAGAAAATGAAAACTATGGTGCATTTGAACTTGCATATTAATGTTGATGTAACTTAGGGAATGACTTTACAGAATAGAGAAAGGATTTGTAGCTGAATAATATGTTTCTGGAGCCATGTTTCTCTAATTGAAGCCTGCAAGTTTACTCTCGGGGAGTCCACAAGCTTTCTCCCAGCAAACTTGTAAATATTGGCAATATTATGAATGCATATTATGAATCTAGGGTCATTTGAATGACTTAAATTTGGAGTCTGGATTTGCTTTTGTAGTTGAAGTGTTTTGTGTCATGAGGTGTTACTTAAAATAATTCTGGTTTATAAGTTAATGATCCACTTATACCAAATGAAGTCTAAATTATATCATATTAAATGTGGTACAAAATTTTCACCATAGTTAAATGGAGAAATGGGTTGGAAAAGTTAATCACTTGTTACATAGCACAGTTATATAGTGTTGTGTTAGACTACACACTATAATAACTAGTGTGATGACAGCACTATATTTATATTGTATGCAACTATTTGGTGTCAGCAAAACAGCATTATCCAGCACAATAAATTTACATTAAAGTGTGTTTATTATTTTTTTAATATTTGATTTATAAATTTGTGTTTGTTTTAACAAGATCTCTAAAGATAAGAAACTTATTTTTTGTGTTATACTTGTATTTATTTGAGTAATATCATAATCAAAATATTTTAAGGGTCATTCTTTATATTTTATTTTGTTGTGATTTGAAGGAATCAATGCATTATTTCATCCTGAAAGATGCCACTCTAGAGGACAGGTAATGTGCCTTGTATGTATCTATATATCGCACAGATCCTACGCCAAACTTGCATATGTTGCTAATAAAATAAATATTAATCGTTTATAACCAAATGAGTAATTATCAATAGTATTTGAAAACTATGTGTAAAGGAGTTATTATGTTATGCATTTTAAATATTCTTCCTTGGGTAGTTTTTGTTTTAATTGTTTGTACATCAAATTATGTCTTCAAAAATAAGTAGTCACTAACCGACTCATAGGCAACAAAGCATATTCAAAATTCATGAAGTCCAAATTAATGAGCTTCTAATGCTCTTCATTTCTATATAAATAAGATAACAATATATTTCAGAAAAAAATTAAGAAGTGTGAACACTACTAAGAATATCAGATAAAAAAAGATACATAAAATATCTGGAAGTGTCTAATTAATAAAATCTATGTAGCAAAAATAAAGGATTTCATTGGAAAATCTCGGTAACTACCAAATTTTATTTTCATTTGAGACAACGTGGCAGGGACACTTACTAATAATAGTCACACACTATGCACCTTTCCAGCTCTCTTCCACTTGCGTGTGGCCCTGTGATAGTTAGGGTCAGTGGTCTCTGAATGGCAGTATCAGTTTTCACTTGTAGATCTAAGCATTTAAAAGCTGGTGTGCAACCCTCTGGTTCTTCTCCAGAGGCATGTATTTTCAATTGTAATCCACAACGTAATGTCCTACCGTCATCAAGACAGCAGAATACGGAGGGAAAGAAAACTGGCAGAATTAAAATATAGGAACATAATTTCAGAATTACCTCTGCCACCTAAACTTTTATGATTTTAGGCAAATCACTTAACTATCCTGTACTTCAACTATGAAAAAGTGTACTGTTTTATTCTTTCATCCAGGTAATCTTACTGAGTACCTACTTTGTGCCAGACATTAGCTTAGGCATTGAACATACGGTAGAGAAAGAGACCACTTATCTCTAACTGCTGAAAACTAAGATAATCAAAATGTAGACTCTACTGACTCTATTCTGAAGAAGTTTATAATCCAGTGGAATAGAGAATTATGTGCAAAAGACATTATGAATGTGAACCAAGTCCTCTGAAATGTATGCACTGCCCAAAGACTCTGAGTCAGGGGACAAGTGCTGTAAAATGTCGCCCTCTCTCTGCTTGCCAAACCACGTACATTTGAAAATGCAGCCATTCATACAGCCTTTTTTTTTTTTTGTCCCCTAATTTAGCCACCCAGAGTGTACTGCTTTCTCTGACACAATGGTATGCAAGTGCCAGCCTCCTGTGAATTGAGATAAAGTCTATGAGGAGTGTAAACTAAAGGCTGGGAGACACAAAATAGGTAGACGTTTATTTCAACTGCTATCCACTGGCTTTGGATCAGGAACCTTCAACAAAGAGAGGGGATAGAGACACTTCAGTCACATCTAGCTCAAAAACTGTAAAACTCACAATAATTGTGTGCTGGGGTCAGGGGTGGGTAGAGTAGAAAGAGCTGTTTGTTGATATCTTCTATTTTAAATGAATGATTTGAAACATAAAAGAATATATATTATCCATTTGCAAGTTTCCATACTTGAGCAGAATTTTGAAAACTAGGGTGATTATATTATCTATTGCTAGTCTAGCAAATGTATAGAGACAAAATTAAAATAGGTTCACTTTTTCCTTTCACAAAGTCCAATTAACTCCTTAGGTAATGGTTGATTGAAATAGTATAACTAAGATAATATAACTAAGCTAAGAAGCTAAAATATCTTAATTAAAAATATATTTCTTCTCTCTTGAGGTCTAGCAATGTATTTTAGATTTGAAATTCTGTAAGTTAGAAATTCCATTATTGTTGATTTTTTTTCTAAATAGAATATATTACTTTAGAAGTTTTTTTAAAGTCTTGACAAATGGCAACTAATTTGCTGACAAGTCACTATGTAGTTTTACTGAAAAAAAAAAATGCTTTCACAAGTTCTGTGAGTTCTAACAACAAAGTAGGTCAGCAGCCTGCTGAGTACCATGATTCTTAGCCATCCATTTTCTGCCTAATAGGAAAATCAGACTGGCCATGCGCTCTCTATTGCATGGAAACAAGTCCTCATCACAAAAGAAACAATTCACATTCTGTGTAGTCCTTATCAGATGTGTATTCTTTTATGGGAACAAACATACTGAAATAAATTCTAGTCTGCTATTTTGTTTTCAAATAAAATGTGCATTACATGAAAGCTTTAACGTGAATTATACTTCCATACAGAGAAGGGTAAAGGATATTCCTTAAATTACATATTGGCTATGGCTACATTAAGCTGCCTTAGCAGTATTAACAACCAATCCATATGTTCCAAACATGTTTTTTTCCCGCTTATGTATACTAGTTCTTAACTTTTAAGCAACAAATGGCTAGAAGAAGCACCATTCATGCCAACTAGCATAGGCAATTTATCAGATAAGATCTTAAGAATATATCCTACAATCATTGGCTGGTCTTCTCTGTACTCTGAAGATACAGAAATGGGTCCAGGGTGACCACCATTTAAATACTCTTCCAGTATTACCAGCCAGGTGCCTCAGAAACATGGCTCCGCCTAAACAAGAGTTAGTTCACACCTGACTCTGCTGTACAACCTGCAGTCTTATACTCCATGTATAGAGCACATCCTTCTGTGGGCTACAACCATTTAATTGCATAAGCTTGGTAATGAAAAAGTACATAGGAAAATTTGAGAATTCACCTCATACCTTTGTAATTAATAAAAGGATATATAACCATGAACCACAATATATTCTCTATATTCCAATAATATTTTCTAGGGCATATCATAAAGTCAAATTTTATTTCTCTACATACATTCTAAAGATAGAAATAAATATTAATTATAATATCTACTTATAGTGTCCACCAAAGCAATTGATGTATATAGAGAGAGCATCTGTGCTAGCCTTTGCAATGTGGTGATCTGAGATCCTTATTCCTGCCAGTTAGGAAGGATTTCCAGTAGAAAATCTTGAATTTCAATTGTATTAAAATGAGGATATAATTCAGTCAACCATCTCAATTTGTCATAAACTATATTTTTGTCCTTAGATTTTTTTAAATATTGTATTCTAAGTCCAGCTATTGATTCATATTTTTTTAATTTATGTTGTTAAATGGAATTATAAGATATTTGAGGAAAATGCCATTTCAGGTGGTACCTATTACTAGCTCCACACTGCTCCCAAACTAAAACTGAAGCATTAATGCTCCATTAATTAATGATTACATTCTATCTAGCACTTTTGTAAATCTCTTCTCAACTAGGTTATCAATTCTTAAGGAAAAAGAAAAAAAAAATTTGGCACAGGTCAGCAATCAGTAAATATTAGGCAAGTCAAATTATAGTTTTTACTAATCTATAAAATGTGTGGAAATTATTCTCCTGAAGGTGACTTTCCATTTCACTCATCAGTGTTGTTATTTATCTATAATTTTTTAAAATGTTTTACCAGGAGATTAGAGCTTTTCAAAATAGCTCTTTAGGAAAGTATGAAAAAGAGATTTAAAAACATAGGTTTTTATACAATGAAACATATAAACATGGAAACCTTATAAATGATAAAGCTGGATACAGTTTATATATGAAAATACGTGAGAATGACATGTTGTAATGTCTTCTAATGTATTACTCTGTCATGTAATTTGTATCCTAATGCAGTGTGAACAGACTCATTATCATAGTGGTCTAGTGTTCAACAGGAATTAAATCACAACAAAATTTGAAAGAGAAACAAAAGGAAGGGTAAACATTATTTTACAGAGAATGAAAAAAATGAACAAAAAAAGATAGAGGTAGGAGGTAGGAGCCAAATAGCTAATACAGTAAAGGCAGATTGCTCTTTTCCTCTTCGGGCTGTTTCTGCCATTGAGGCCATTCAATATTGTCACTAGATGTCTCTGAAGCCAGCTTCGCTTCTTCCAAAGGAAAGAAAACTGATATCCTTTATCATAGCCAGCTATTGATTAAAATATTAATACTGTTTCTTTTGCTAGGCTATATTCTAATTTATTAAGATCTTTATTTCTCATCTAGGAAGTAAACAATATAAATTTGTTGGTACATTTCAACTTTTTATTAATAACCTATTACAATAATTCTTGTAACAGTTATAACTTCTACCAGGTGTCTAATATTTAGTATATGCAATCAGATTATTATTTGGTTCTTTATGCATCAGTATTTTTGCAACATCCATTCCAGCCATACTCAGCAAATTGTCTATATTAAGGGAAGAATAAAGAACTACTTAATTACAGTGTTATATTTTGCAAAGCTTCTTTAGACTTTTTAAATGTACTTTTCCATGCAATTGCCAATACACGAATATGAATACATTATGAATTAAGAAAGAGATATTCAAAATATCTCTTAAAAGGCAAGCAGAAAGTTAGTGAGAGAACTGGATCTTAGCATCTTAATAACATTTAGAACAAGGGAAACATTAATAGCATTTGTTGATAGTTATAGTTGGACCAAAGACCAGGAAGTAGATAGACCCTCCACTTGGGATTCACAGAATGAAAATAAATAACAGAATGTAAGTAGAATACTTTCAGTCTTGTGTAATAATGTCTTCTGTGAAGGTGGAATATTTTAAACTGAAAAGACTGGAATAAACTACAGGGAAATTGAACTCCAAGTCAATATTTTGGTACTCCAAATGATCTTGACCCCAGGCCCATGTGAATTGCACCTTAAAATGGTGAAATCTTGAAAAATAGATGGTGGATTGATTACACGGGATCTTTCATAAGCCATGAAAATGGGGAAAGAACTGGTTGTCTGTGGTATGGTAAATGACGTATGAATGTACAAAGAGAGAATGAAGAAATGCTGCTAATTACAACCTGATACATGTGATGATAATTCCAAGAAAGACTGCACTAAATTATAAAAGAAGTTATTTGTGAGCCCTGAGAAAAGGCCATGAATAGTTAAAACAAGCAGGCACTGGTTTAATGACAGTAAATCATACATAACAGATCAGCCTTTATTTTCTTTTTTCTTGTTTATGTATGACATGATGAAAAAGAGAAATTTGGAAACCCTGCTACGTACATAAACCAGTCTACTGTTTCTTTTTGGAGATGAACATTAGACTGGTACATGCATTTTATGCAAAGCTTTTTACAAGGTTCTTCATGGTATCTTATTATGAAATATTTAGATTAGTGGAAAATAGAATTGAGTGGGTAAACAGCTGGTTGAGTGAGTGTTTTCTGCTTCCCACACCCCAAAGTGCAGATCAAGAGATTGATATGAACATGGAAGATGTTTAGTGGACATCTGTAGAATTTGACATCTTTTCAACACATTAATGTCATCTGAGATATTTCCAACATATTAATTATAAGCTGGTTGAACCCACCAAAGATGCACCTAACACAAAGTGACTAATAGGCTGGGTTATAGATTCATATTTCAGATGATCTTGTTATATAGGAGGATGAACAGAGTCTAATAGAATAGGCTTTGTATGTGGCAAAAAAGGTCTTACAATAAGATTAGAAAAAAAGAAAAGGGAAAAGGACAAAGGAATCAGACATGGCTCAGGCAAGTATGTGATAAATACTAGGGTTTTGGTGACTGTAATTTCTGTATATATCAATAATTAAGATACTGCCCATGTTAACTAGTAGAAAATTCTAACAAACTTTATTTTTATATAAGAAAAAATATTTAGTTGACTTTTGGGCATCTAACTCTAAGATCTTTTAATTCTATAGGCAATTATTTTCTGACCAAAAATATCTAATTATCTCTTTGAAATGTAAATACTCACTGGTTCCTTTATCCCTGAAATGATGCTTTTAAAACTAATTTAGATTCATTTGTTACTTCATTAGTATGCAAGATAAACTGAGAACATTGTGACACATCAATAATTTACTTGTTTTTAAATAACCACTTTCTCAAAGAACTCACTTGATTATTTAACAGAGTATTTAAATATTAAGAAAGCATTAAAACACAGCTACATATCATAAAAACCTATGAAGAGTGTGTGGCAGAGAGAATAGAATTATGCCAAGTTGAGCAAAAGAGATTTCATTATATTTGCACGTGCGTGATCTTTTCAATTTTGTAAACAGGAAACATAGGCTCATTGTTTTGCAATGTGTTTTTCCTTGTAGTGCATCTTTTACTGTGTAGTTGAATTTAGCTATCTAACCCATTGTAACAGACATCTCTGATAAACTCAGAAACTTAGAAGCATGTGCCTCACCTTTCACAAACCCTTAACACCTATATATATATATATATATATATATATATATATATATATATATATATATATCCATTCTATTTTTACTTATTTACTAGTCATAAGAAAACGCTTTAAAATTACAACAAAAACATCATTCTAGATTAAATTAACTATTTCTCAGTTTCCATTTGGAGCACATAGGAAAAGAGACTTATTATTTAACTTGCATGAAAAATGTAAGAAGATGCTTATTTCACAATTAACTTCACCCAAAATAATGCCATCCCTAATGTAATTATGATGCATCAGCTTGTTTGTTTTATTGCTGATTATTTTCATTGCAGTCAAATTATAAAAAATTGAACCTACAGCTTCCTAAAAATGCTTATCTCTTTATTTAGAGATAAAAGAGATAGTAAATAAGTTAACTCATTCTCTATGAGTTTTCATTTGTGAAATTACATTTCTTTTAGAGAATCTAGAACAAACCTTGGTGAGAAGGGTGTTAAATCTGTATGAAATAAACAACCAGTTAACCAAACATCTGTAACCCATATCATTAATAATAATAAAACACAACTAAGCAAAGCCTTTAAATAGCTTATTTTTTCACTATTGCCTAATAACTTGGTGCAGAAGAGTTCGGTGGCAAGAGAAATGATGTACTTGAGATTTATTCTAAAAAATTACTAGAGAGTTCATACAGGTCAGCCAAATCCATTGCCCTATGTCATACATTTTTGGAACATATTACAATTGAATATACAATGGTAATCTAAAAAAAAAACAAACCCGTAAGTCTCAAATAATAATTTAATATAGTTTACAATAATGCACTTAATGTGACAGGGAAGAAAAATCTTTCACCAACTTTTGAAACCAAAAATTCCCTGTTATTATCAGGGTCAACTATCTCAACCAGAATACTCAGGAAACTTTTTTCTCTAAATATACTATTTTATATATAAATTTGGCTGCACATAGAAAATTCTTTAATAAGCACATGACAACCTGAAGCTGTCAAGTTAAACCAGCTTTTGAAAAATAAATTTTAAAAAATGAAATCAATTTGATCAAAGAGTACTACCCAAACATTGCCTGGCCTAACCAAAATGACTTCAAAATAGAGGGCAAACTTAAATGCCTACAGGACTCAATCTAGTAATATAGATGTGTGAATCAGACCAAGTGTAAGACAAGGCAGCTGCTAGCCTCTGGTGAATTAGGGAAAGCATATTCTGTCTAAGGGACACAGCTGCTCCTCAATTTCAGCTGACAGTTACTGGGAACTAATGCCCAATGATGCCCAGAGAGCCAGCGGCCATTAGTTTCCAACTTCTGAAATTAATCAAATGGTTAGTTCATACGATTGAAACTAGGAATACATGCTTTGTCACTATACTCATTGATCTCTTCCTTCAGACTGTGGCCCTAACAGAATTCCTCCTTTTGCCCCCATTTAAAAAGGGGGATAATTAATTCATGTAAAAGGCACCTGGGGTAAAATGAGAAAAAAGGAATTTGTTCACATTAGAGGCTCAGCCTGGACTTGTGACACTTACATTCATTTGGATTTCTTTTTATGTGAATTTAACTGTTTTGGCAATTTGTCTAAATAATATGATAAATTTTCAAACAGCCGTGATTGAAAGAACTGGCCTAGATAAAATGCATAAATAAAAAGACAAGACAGATAAGCTAATTCAACACTGTCCAGGGGAATTCTTCATCATTGCAAGGGAAAAAAATAATTCATTTGCAGTTATAGTTTTACTGAAAAACAGGAGAAAATTACCATTCAGAATCTGTTGAGAAGTGTTTCTCAAAATTAGAATATGTTGTCTTCTTCACTTCTTGTATTGATTATTGATAAGAAATATCTGATGAGCAATCCTTTAACTAATAAACCAAGATCTAGAACTTCACAGCAGCCAGAGCACTATCCAACGGTTACATGACTCAGGGACCTGCAATTCAAGCTTTAGATTCTAAATAGTCCGCATAAAGAAGAGCTTTAGGAATTACTGGTTATCAGAGAATCACCCTTATGTCAGTGATAAAATCAAGAATATTTCCAGCATCTTAAGTTTATTTTAAGTTTAAAACTGAGAGATGCTCTTCAGTTTTAAGTGCACTATGTAGTGTTCAGGTTAGACTGAAAAGGATTTGTAAGTGTATGGCAATTAGGTGTGACACCCTTCTCCCCATACCACAGGATCTATTTGCATTCACTTATTTGCATCAATTAGGATGCATTAGTAGCATTTATCTATCATCTGTCTACCCACCTACCCATTTATTTATTTTTTCAATGGCTATTTTTATACCCGCTGATGTAGTGGGAAAATAGATTGATAATAAAAGAAAGTCTTGCTCTCGTGGTTGTCTATTTTTCCCAAGGAAAATAGAAAATAAACAAAATAAAGAGCTATAAAAGATAATTCCAGCCAGCACAAATCCTCTTAAGAAATCTAAAGCAGGAGAACAGAATACAGTGACCTGGGTCAAGTGCAGCTCTATTTAAGATAGAATGGCTTTTAGACGCCATCTCTGAAAAGATGGCATTCGAGCCGAGAACTCAAGGAAACTAAGGAATGAGTTACACACACATCTGGAAGACAAGAAGTCCAGGTGGAAGGGACAGCGTGCTCAACGCTGAATGGTGTGGCGCAAGTGGAGTGAGGGACAAATATCAAAATGATGTTAGAGAGATACCCAGGGCCAGCCAGATCACAAAGGGTCTTGTACACCATGGACAGAGTTGGGTTTGATTCTCTGTAAAATGGAGAGCGAAATGAGGCCCAGTTGCTTGAGTTGAGAACCCTTTCCAGGACAGAACACAGGGCAAGGCGTCCTATGTTCCTACGTCACAGAAGACGCTGCACCCCAGGCACTGAGCTGCAAGTGTGCGCTCCAGTGTCTAAGTAAGCTGGACACAAGCAAGGGACGGGGGAGGGGGGGGGGCAGAGCAGCAGGCTCCAGAGCAGCGCAGGGTGGGCTGGGTGTGTTTACAGCTCCAGCCAGGTGGGCAGAGCAACGCGCAGCAGCCAATGAGTCTAACCTGAAGTAGTGAGGCCGGGCCATGGGGCACAGCCACCTTCCCCGGGGCGGGCAAGGAGGCACAGCAGCCTACACGAGTAAGTCAGATGGATTTCCAAACACATCCGACAGTCACTAGCACTGTGGGTTGCCTGAGTTTCTTTGGTCATGAAGAAGGTGGGAGTGGCTACGAACTTAATTTAGATATAAACATTAACCAGTCCTCATTCTTGAGGAAATCAAGCTTACCTTCATGCTATCCAAAGGAGAGGTAATTAAGGTAGATTCATTCTTTCATTATGTTAGTCAACAAATAGTTATTTTCTGCTCTGTACCAAGCACTGTTGTAGCTACTGTTATCCTGCCCTGGGAGTTCTCCATTCTAATTGAACTTGTTACTATAAAAGGAATGATTGAGGGTAAGCATGATTTCCTCAAGTATCATGTTTAGTGAAGAGAAACGAAAACAAATGTTAGATTTCTGGCAGTCTTGGACCTTTAGTGATGCTTGAGCTCTTTGATTTATGTCTCGATCATCATTGTTTGAGAGTCTCATCATTTGTTCCAAATTGAAGCTGATTCTTTGTCAATGATATCACATATTAATGTTTGATTTTTCTTTTTACCATCCTTTTAATCTCCTTTAATATCACTGCTTCCAGGAAGTCCTGCTACAGTACTCTGTGTACTTGCATTCATATCAAATGGCATCATTAGGAAACCATTTTAAAATGCTGCTACAATTATAAAACTAATAGCCTGTTGGTATACTGACCATCTCCTGTTAACCCAGGAGAGATCTAACAGGGCCCTATAAGCCATTTACTCTATCTCACTCTACTTATATAGTGAGTGATTCACGGTACCTGGAATAACTTGATGGAAAGAAAACAGAACTCAACTTAAATACAAAGGGAGGTTTGAATTTGACTCATGTACCTCTAAAAAAAGACAAAAAAATATGTTTACAATATTTTTCATTTCAATGTATTATCTTACTTTTCTTTTGCTAGAAAACTTACTCAAACATATTAAATCACTGTATTTAATTTGAAGGCTAACGCATCATTTGGTCTATTACATTTTCTTGATAATAATATATTTTTTCTTATCTGAAACTTGATTTTATCAAATATACACTGTGGACACTCTGATATGTATATAGAATTGTATTAGAGAGACAAGGAGATTTTCTTTGAGTATTATAATCTAGTTTAAGGGGAAAAGTTACGTTCTGGCCTCCTTTTTGTTTTTCTCTCCTTACTTTATCACCTGCCACTTTTCTAAAGAAAAAAAGTTGCTTTTAAACTGATAAGGAAACTATTTCATAGTGAAATATTTAATGGAATAGGCCAGTGAAATTCTAATAGACTGCTGGTAGTTGAATACTTAAAATAATCAATTTATTAAATGGAGATAGTGCTTTATTAAAAATATAATCACAAGGCAAGAATTCACACAGATTATCAATTGAAATATATCTTCCGGTTCTGCAAAACAGCTACACATTTTTCTGACAAAAGAAAGATCTTCCTGGAACCCGTGGAGTATCCAGATCATTACGGAATTCTTTCATGTGATTGCTGTCGTCCTAGGCGTTTGTTTCATAGTTATGCATAGTTATTTTCACCGGGGTTGCTATGAAAAGAGACATAATTTAAATGCACATTCTTCCTGTAACTAGGACCAGAAGAAACATCATAGTCATTATTGTGCACCAAATTAAAGGACTATCCCTCTGTCTACTTGGTCCTTTACTTAATCATTGTGCTGACTATTCATATATGTTAGGAACCCTATGTGCCCATCATCTCATTTCATCTTCACCAACTTTCAAGTGCACGTTGCTAATTCCAGTGAGGAGACTGGAGCTCTGAGTTGTCAGTATCTGCACTGTAAATTGTATAGCTGAGATTTAACTCAGGTGGGTCCAATTCCAAGCCTCAAAAGCTCTTTAAAGGCTTAGCTATTTTATCTCAGCATCTGGGACTATATCCATTATTTAGTGTCTTAGTCATCTGGGGCCGCCATAAAAAGTACCATGTACAGAGTGGCTGAAACAACAGATATTTATTTCTCACAGGTCTGGAGGTTGGGGAGTCCAAGATCAAGGTGTCAAATTCTGAAATGTAACAATTCATGAGTTTTCAATCGTGTGCTGCTTCTGAGTAGCATGATGAAACCTCACGCTCACCTGCTCCGTCCTGCTTTACCCAGCATACCCAGCTGTGTTCACTATGCACCGGTTAGTCAATAGTAGCTCTCTTGGTTATCAGATCCACAGTCACAATATCACACTACTTCTCAAGTAGCCCTTATCTTACTCGATAATGCCACATTTACCTAACCTTTATTACAGCATATTGTTATAATGGCTCTATTTTATTATTAGTTATTTTTGTTAATCTCTTACTTTACCTAAT
>NW_017731701.1:140980-156857 GCF_001890085.2 Hipposideros armiger
GCCCACTTCACTGAGTTTTTGTAAGATTTATAAATACTGTCCATAAAACGCTTAGCACATGTGACATATAGTCAGCAATCAAAAATGTTAGTAATATGCTCCCCAAGTGCCAAAATGTGGCAAAACTGGCTATTTTAAATTCACCTATACTCTTCATCATTGTTCAGACTTGGCCCAAATACCCTCTCAGCCTACAGCTCTGGATACTGATGAGTCTAACTCTCATTAATGCATTTTCAGAGAAATGTCAACCCTCTTCCCTCTTGCTTGTATTCACTTTAATTTCTGTTATCTGGTTTTGGGGGTTTTGTTTTTTTGTTTTTTGGAATTCGTCAGTTTCACTTTCCCTCTAAATTCCTACTAAGTTTTGCCCAACATGAAAAAGCTTTATTTTATGTCAAAAGGCTGCCTGGGGTATTCATTCCAGAACTTTGTAAGCCTTTTGGATTGAAACAGTGCTGGGGCAGATGTCGTGTAGGGCAGATTCCAAGTGTCTCTCCAGGGATGTTACCAGTAGATTATAAATTACACACCTTTAGAAAAATAAAAATTTTATCACAGTCTCCATAAATCATTACTTTGTGTCACAAGACTCAAATATTAAGTGTATATGTCTCTCATATGCAACTTAAGATGTATTTCTTTTTCTCTCCAGAGAAGTGAAAAGCACTGCCTGAGCTGTAACCTGATGTCTGCAATTAAATCAACTCTGCTGAATATACCTTGTAGAGAGTGAAGTGTTCACCTTTATATTTCTCTGACACTGGGACACCACTCCAATTTTATTAGCTAATGTACCATGCCTAGATTTACCTCTCCCTCAGATCGCATTGGTTAGGTTTGAGGGTAAACCAACAGTTTTTGTAATTTTCCTCTGTGTGATATTTTGTCAATTTGAATTCAGTCATTCAATGGACGTTAATTGAGCACCTACTATACACCAGGCATTTGGTAAGTTTTACAGACACAATGAAGAAAGGAAAGATATGTTTTCCATTTAGCTTCACTTGAATAAAGAAAACCAAATAGTTTGACAAATGTGTGTTTCCTGAACATTTTCACCTTTAGCAGAGCACATAAAAATTGCACAGTTTACCAGGGTAGCCACAAAAAAGGACATAGGAAGAGAAAGAAGCCCAAGCAGCTATCTGTGCCTTACTGCCTGGAAATAAAATATTGACTAAAACATGGCCTCATCAATGGAGAACAAATCAACAAATTGTTTTGCATAAGTGACTTTATGGGGGATATCATTGCTGTCTATGCTTTTTGCAATTAAAATGTCCCTCACTATAAAACAGAGAATTTGATGAATATTGACGTTCTGTTCTTCTATACTCATTTAATTATCCAGGGATTTACAAGAAGCAAGAAATATTGGGAGATTTGTGTGTGTGTTGTTTTTGTTTATGTCCAGAGGTTAAAAAGTATACTCTGGACTTCTGATTGACTTGATTCTTGTTTATATTGCTGTCCATTCTCTTGCCCTGCTTCCTGAAACATCCACCTTTGATGGGATAACCGTGCCACTAACTACCACTCCCTATCGCCGCCTACCCCACTGCCTCTCCTTCCCATGCAGTTTATTTTCCTGTGTTCCTTGAAGCTCTCAACTTCCTGCCCCCTGTCATGTGCCCACCGCTACTCCTGTGATTTGTCTTGTGAATTTCAATATCCAAGTAGATGACTCTCCCAGCACCTGGAACCCTTCTCCAACAAGCTTACCCTCCACTCTGCCGCAGCCAGTCTCATCACCAACCTACATCTCCAGAAGCTCAACTTGAAACATCCTGCTCTCTAACCACCACCGCATAGCTTGCCAGCTCACTCTCTCAATTTCCTTAATTCCAAATAGTCCAACAATTTTTATATCCCACTGGGACATTCAATTCATTGATTGTACCTTGTTTTCCTTATCTTTCAAGCAACTCATGTTCAGATACTTCCTCCAGAGAAGATAAGAGTTCTCCCTTCCCAGCTATTAGCAGCAGCTGAAATTTCAGTAGATAACCAGAATTAACTTGTCAGCTCTGTAAGACAGCAGACGTGGACTATCTAGCCCTATATGAAGCTGCACAGCTCAGAGATGAGCCATTCTTGCTGATCCCTGCCCAAGTTTCAGATTCCTGAGAAAAGTAAATGATGGTTATATTTTAAGCCAATACATTTTAAAATGACTTGTTATATAATAATACATAACTATAATAGATGGCTAAAGGACAAAATCTTCATAGTGTAATTGTATCATTTCTGATAAACATTGTGATCCCTGGAGTGCCAGTTAACCTCTTCAAGTATCATCAGTTTTATCGACTGTGTAAAAAAGATAATTATAATCCCTATCTCCTAAAATTATTTTGAAAGTTAGCTGAGATAATGCATTTAAAGCTCTTAGTATAATTACTTAGTTCATAACAATTTCTTGTTCATTTCTGGCTATCATTATTATTTTATATAATAAGTATTTTGCCCTGGATATAAAATCTTCTGTTTTCATTTTTGCTCTCATCCTCTATTCCTTTCCCTTCTCTCTTTTCAGTTTATATATGAGATGATATGATGATATGATATGATAATATATTGGATTGTCAGAAAAGTCATGATATTTTTTCTATGTTTTTTGTTGCAAAAATGAGTCATAACTTTTCCAACAACCCAACAAATTAATATAAATTACAATATATTTTAAAGGCTTTTATCTTTCTTTTTGTTTTTAATTCAGCCTTTTCTCTCTCATTTTAAAGGATTATTTTACTCATTCCTGCCTTTATATATTTCTCTTGTATTGTCCCTAGGCAAAATTTGATTTTGAAATGCTGCAGAGTGGTAATAATACATGAATTTAATAATACATGACAGATATTAAATCATTACAAATCATACAAACTGTTTAATATAAAAGTGTCCAATTGCCTTTATTACTAGTAAATCAAAATTAATAATTAAATGTGATACAAATTAACTATTAACCACTTAAGTTATACAGAGTTTGCTAATATAATTCAGTTTTACAAATTCATAAGGAGTACGTGGTAAATTAGAGTGACTTGAATATTTTTTTAATAAATTAATAGTTCTTCATTACTTTAAGTTAGCACTTAAATGATCAAACTACAGACAACCTGATGAAAGAAAAAGAAAAAATGACCTAAATGACTCGCTATGGATAATAAAAATTTTAAATAAGAAAAAAATCCATTACTCATTAGCACTAACAACAAAAATAAAGCCATAGCAGAAAATTTGAAGCTGACAAAAATCACTTCTAATGTCAAATTGTAGATGTTACTTAATTTTTACATGGAGTGAATATATAAAATAGTTTTGTTGTTGTTGTTTAAGTATCCACTAATTATATTTCTACTATGTGCCAGAGGTTTTGCATTCATTATCTCATTTAATCCTTGGATTAATTTTGCAAATTTTATCCAATTTTTTTAATAAAGGACTTTAATAAAGGCTCAGAAAGATTAAGTGGCCTCCCCAATGTACATCAACTAGTGAGAGACCAAGCAAGTATTTTACTTAAGAATCATCTCACTCCAAAGTGTGCACTCTTCTACCATAATAATTCAGTTTTTACAGGCCAGAGACATAATGTTCCCTTCAGAAAATGTCCTGAAATTTTGAAAATGGAAAGTAATCAAGAACTACCTCCATACAATCTTAGAAAAGTAGGGTTTGTTCCCAGAGCCACAGCTTAATGGAGTAAGAACAGGAAATATTCCTCAGTACTTTAAATGATTTACAAACAATATCTTACATAGTGTACCATAATCTCTATCAAGTAGTTTCATCAATGTTAACAAATCAAAAATTTTTATGGATTAATACTTACATTCATGGTATTTTTCTAGTTTATATATCAAACTTCTGGGTGACCGACATTCTTTATAAGCATTTTATACTTTGTTTTAATTGTAAAAATGTTTTAAATAACTCATAGTCAATATGCACATGTAAAAATGAAAGCAATTTAATGGAGCCATACATTTGATATACAGATCTACATTTTAGAAATAGCACAATTTTCCAATACTAATAATTGAATGAATGCAATGATGAGAAAATACATTTTCTTCACAATTGATGTCATCAAAATCTACAACTTGGTCAAATCTAACAAAACACCTAGACATTTGCAAGCGAATGTGCAGAAGAAACTAGGACTATCTAAAAGGAGAGGCTGAATAGAATTGAGAGAACACATAGATACTCAGATATTTCAGAAAAGGCAAAAGGGTATCCCTCCGCAGAGCAGTCATAAGGCTTAAATGTTAACTCGGAACACAGAAAATTGTGGGAAGTTTTTGTTTGTTTGTTCGTTTTGTTTTTTAACAAACTATTGTAAAAGCTGGATTTGAGACCACTGGTCGCAAAAAATTTTTAAAAACATATGCCAGTTATCCTGACAACAGCCAATCCATGTGCATTTTGTTCTGTTTTTTTTTGACATTTAAGGATAGAAAATCACAGTGTATTCAGCTCTTGGTATCTTGGAAACGGGCAGCTATGAAGAGCCCCTTAGGAAGAAAACATTTTAAGAGTAAAGCTGACCAGTGTCAGCTTGCTGTGTAGGAGTCAACTCAAAAAACACTGGTGTGCCAAGACAATTAACCCTATCTCATCTGAAGCACATCAAGAATACTTGAATATGCCTTCTATATTATAGACATATAATATGAATTATAATGAATATATGGAGTATGAATTATATTATGTATTACAATAATAATTACAGGCATATAATATGAATTATAAACATAATATGAAGCACAGCAAGACTACCTGAATATGCCTTTCATACTATAGACATATAGACTGCAAAGTTTTCGTTTCATTAATTCAGATTATGCTGTTTTTATCTGCACTGTAGTTTTTATTTTCTTTAGTTTATAAGGTGATTGGAGAGGAAACATAAGGGTTTTGTTTATCTTATAGTTAAATATATAAACACATGAAATGTTCCCACAGTTCATATGGTGAGCAGACGTAAGAGCTGCTGGACTCCTCTCATGGTTCAGATATCCTGTCATAATTCCTGTTCCCAGGAAGAGAAAAGAGAGCTCCACTATGACTGATATTAATAGCAGCTCCATAATGCATTGGTTTGTAGTGTTCCAAATAAATGGTCCTTAAATGACGTAGAGCAAAAGGGAATTCAAGTCAGGAAACATATAAGAATTGCAATGTAAGAGTTACATCCATTAGATCTATCGCACTCTACACGTTTTGCCTGTTCAAATAGTTAAGTAGGATTAACTATAGGGAAAGATGATGACATTCTTTAGGGAAGGAGAAGGAATGGAAGAATCTTGCTTGTCTAGGCTCAGAAAAGTAAATACCTAGTATCTATTTTCTTATTCCCACAGAATTGCAGCAACACTATCCATCACTCATTTTTGCTTTCACATCAAGTTTTAAATCTCAGTTTGTCTTATGCTTCATGTGTTCCTTCTTCTGCCATTCCCAAACATCTGTCCTTTTCAAGTCATCATCTCATATTTCAATTATAAAGTTTCTGAGTTAATTTGCCAGTCTCCCTTCTCTCTCTTGCTGTAATTCCACATCACACCCTCCAGTAATATACCTTAATCAATCTATTATGAATCAATTAATACAAATCAATCACATTATTTTTCCTGTCTAGAAGCACAGTGATTCTAATCCATTTTAAACTGTAAGCATGGAATTCACTCAAAGTCCTTCCCCAAATGTCTCCAACATGTTATCTTCCACTACTTTGTTACTTAGCCCTTTATGCGGTTAGTTGTTACTTGGCCCTCACTTACATGGAGTTAGATTAGTCTCTTCTCTAAATCTTCATTCTCCTTACTCTCTCTTTCCATTATTACCACCTTCATATGAAATATCCGCTGCCATCCTCTCTGCTAAAACTACTGAATCACTCTGCAGTACTTGAAAGTCTTATTTGCCATCTTGATAGGTTGCTAGGAATTAACCTACAGTTATTTCATGCATTTGTGTCATTTATCTCCAAGGATTTAAAGCATGATTTTATCAAATGATCTTATAATTGTATTTGTTAGCATTAAATGAAATGCCACACTTGGAGTTAATTCGTGTTACGTGCCTATGAATCATATATATATATATATATATATATATATATATATATATATATATATATATATATATTATTGAGTGAGGCACAAAGTAAAAAGCTACAAGCTGTTATTGTAAGCATACACCACTGTAATCAAATCTAAGATCATGATCTCATACTATCCCCTGCGTGAAGGGGCAACTTTTGTCAAGAAAATCACAAACCACCATGTTACTCTCCCTATGCTAGGCATTATATGCTAGGTAATTGCAATAAAACATCAATGCCATCTTCTCTGATTTCATTATGTCCACATGCCAAACACCCAAACTATGGACTCTTAATAAGGATTATCAGAAGTGACTCTTTGACTAAAATGGTATTTTGTTATTAGCGATGATACAGATAATTTCTTCTGAGTAATATATAAGCCACACACACACACACACACACACACACACACACACACACGGAATGAGAAAAATAAATGTTTTCCAGGATAAAAAGTGTCAATAGAAGTTATTCTATTGAGTTATTTATTTACTCTAAGTAAATGTATTTATTAATGAAGATATAAAATGTTGAGAATGCACTTCTATATTTTAGATAAGTTTTCAACATTGTCAGCAATAAACTAAGTGAAAATATGTATACTGGGGGTATGTAAAGGTTTATTAAAGAAAACAAATTCCCAAATGCATTTTGGGAAATAATTTTAAAATATTTGTAATTTAATAGTGACATTTCATGTCACTAAAAAAAAGTAATATTTTTCCCAAAATTCGGAACATTTTGGTATATTTGTTTATAAAAGGTTTTTTTTCCCCTCTAATTTTTAGGCGACTTTACTCAAAAGATAAATATCAATTTCCTAATTTCTACAAAACCCATTAGCACTTGGTTTCTCGGTGTATTTTTAAAGGTGAAGCAATTAATATGTTGAGTTAATCTTTAATCACTATTTTTAATGTCTTTTAATCATTTAAAGTGCATCAGCAGTTTTAATGCAGCACCTTTTATAAGTAATGAACTTGGCAAGGTCAAGGGAAGTATGTGGTAGATAGACACAGTTCTTTCTCTCTAAGAAGTTTAGCTGGGAAGACAAGATAAAAACAAAAATATGCAATTTAAAGAAATCCCGAGAGATAGTTGAAGATATTTTAGAGTTCAGTATTCAGAGACTCTTTCCCGAACTACTGTCATGTGCCAGACCCCGGGATAAGCCTTGGCGTCCTGGGGTGAGTAGGTGAGACAGGAGCAGAAGACAGTGTATGGATACGTTTATGTAGCAGGTGATTTTTGTACAAATGAAAATTGTTAGAGCAGTTCTCAGGAAACATTGTGAAGGAAGAGGTAAGAACTGAGCAGAATTTGGACAGATGGATACAACTTAAATTTGCAGAAAGCAAGGAGAGCCTTCTAGACATGGAGAAGGTAGTGAACAGAAATATTCCTTGGGAGGAGCTCTGATGCTGGAAAGCCGAAGGGTTGTTTGGCTGCAGTGGAGAGTTTGTGGAGAAAGAGTGAGATAGAGAAACTTAGAAAAGCAAGCTGGAGCCTCATTGTCGGTGGGGGAGGGGTGAGGAGTGGGGGGCTTGAATGATGGACTGAAAGAAGTTGAGTTTAGGAGACAGAGAATTCACGGAAGGATTTGGGGCCTCTACCCCTTAAACCACGCGCAGCAATCCGTGCCTGGTCCCCTCTTTGAGCCTCCTGTGTCTTCAGTTCACATGCCAGCAACGCAAAACAGGCGGAAAGGTTCCTGAAGGAATCTGGGACAGAACTGGCAGTTAAATTGTTTCCATGTTTAGAGTAATAGAAATATAAAATTTTAGAGGCAAAAATAAGCCTTCGATTCCAGAAGGCCGTATTTGCTTTTTAAAAATGAAAAAAAAAAAAAAAAAGCCTAGAGAATGTAAATGACTTTGAGCCGTAGAATTATTAGTGACTGATCTCTTGAGCTAACATTTCTTGACTCTCAGGCAAGTTTATTTCTGTTGCCCCATGTGAATTCTCTCCTTTCTAGCCAAAGCACTCCACAGGCGGGGTCCCCACAGAGAACAGATGGCATTCTCCAATTACAAAGTTGAGGGAAGTTTTAAAAGGAGACTATTTTCCAAGTTGTGAGTGGGATGTTGGGGACCACAAGGAATGGCAGGGTACCCAGGGAGAGTCATCACAGAACTGTTACCAACACAAAAACCCAGCCAACTCGCGCTCTTCAAAGTGGAAGCCCCAAAATACTGACCGCATTGTCCCTCCCCCTGATCATCTGTCAGTTCCTCATTGACAGAAACCCACTGAAGTCAGAGGTCAGGAAACCTGTTGCTTCAATCCATACTTATCAGTTTCCTGGGAAAGAGCAAGGTGGAGAAGGATAAAGCACCACGTGGAGGGGCCACCAGCCTTCTGGCACAATGGCCATGTTCTGAGGTCTCCAATGGAGACCTTTACTTAGGCCAGTATCTTAGGGGACTTCTGGCCCTTGATCGCTCCAGCACCCTGGGTATCAGCACTCCTTTGGGCTTCTGGTTAGTATCCTCTCATTTCTCATGAGAGAAATCTTCCCCTCTCATTTCTCATGATTTGAGGGTGTCAACCTCTCCCACAGAATACTGATTTCTTGCATCTGAAATTCCTCCCAGGAGCTACTGTCAGGTGCTGAGTACACAGTCACTTATGTTTCAACGAGACTCTCCCATCCTAGTAGCGGCCATAGTTCTTTCAGGACATGAAATAATGACTCATAGTCCTTTAGGTTTGTTGAGTGCGGACGTATAGTGTCATAGTGTATCACCCTGAGCTCCCTCAAATGAGGCACAGATATTGGTTCTTTTAAGCAAGCCCAAACGGGCACAGTATGATGTTTATCCTAAGTTCTTTACAGTGTTTAAGACGATACCTGGCAAAAGCATCAGTTCCTCATTGTTAGTGCTTCCTGACCCAAAGGGACACATATGCAAAAGGAGCCCACGGATTTAATTATTTCTCTCCTAATATTCTGTGAGCAAGATAAATCATCCAGTATACATGTATAATTTATGCTCTGATGATACTTCTGGGTCTGGTGATGCCAGCAACATATAGAATTAGATATAAATCTCCAATTAAAATAAAGTACTTTTATAGAGAGGTATGAGAACTTCCTACTGGCAAACGGGTTTGATTTATACCTTCTGCTCAAAGAAGCAATCCCCAGATGGCTGATGTCCTTAAGCATAGCATTTGCTTCCATTTCCACAATTGTTTCTCTTCCCACATGTGTTAATCTTAGGACCCAGCTGTTGACAGTAATATTGATTTATCAGCATCAGGTCTAACTGGAATCTTACTATGATTTTCCTCGTGGGCTTGCTAACCTAAACACATGACCTATTTCCTACCATAATGTCATTTGGAAAAGATCAGATTGCTTGGTTTTAAAAGCCGCATGCAAAACAATATTAAATAGAAGTTCATTAATGCTATCAGCATTACTTTTTAGCTCCGATGAGCTCGTGATAGGTGATTGCCCTCATTTTATATATGCATGTATAATATATACTTAATTATATATTAAAATAGATAGAAGCATGCATAATGGGGCAAACATGTTTAATCTTTATCTTTGCATATATTAATAAATACAGATTAATGACTGTGTTTTCTCACCTTTTCTTGCATTTCGACAGAGTACATTATAATCACTTTTATTGGTATAAGTGTGGAAAGACAGGATTAAAAAATACATAGAAAAATGCATTTTAATCTATCTATAAAATCAATTCACAGACCTTAGTTGGCTTTTTTTCTAAGATGTAATTCACATGAAGCTGCCACTTTAGGATGTTGAGATATCCACTTTTCCATATTCTAACTTGTGTGGTGATAATTCTATATGCCATTCTAATAAGACATTCCATGCCTGCCTCCAACCTTGTCAACCTTACTTTGAAAATATAAATCTCAGTAAATTTAGAATTTCTACTTTTTCTATCTTAGCTTTTGTCCAGTGGTCTAAACGAGATTTTGAAATGTGCCTGACAGCCGTTGTTCCTTTTGCTTTTGGTTTCTTTTCTGGCAGGTGTTTGAAGGAGTAAAATTTTCCATTGTGAAGTCACACACCTCGCATGACCTTGGTATTTTCACCTCTGCACCCTGGGACCCTGGGTAGCTCTTATTTAAGGAAGCTGCTTTTGTCAGCTTGGCCAAATCAAATTGATCATACCTGACTATAGGTAACCCATTGTTTTATGTATTTACATTTTTGAGTACATTCAAAAAGCCTTGAAAAAATTCTTAGTTTTGTTTTGGGTGTTACGATTAAGATTACACTGTAGTCTATCCAGTCACCTGCTGGAGGTTATGACCTTGTATTTATTTTAGCAATGACATTGTACATAACACAGTCACTTTCTCTGCAGTGGCTAAGGCATGACAAAACAACAGTTTAAAAGTCAAATACTACAGGACCTAGTAAACCCAAACTACATATATTCTGTCCCTCATTCTGACCTTGACTTAATATCAAATACTGATAAAAAATGGCTCCCCTGATAATTGGTAGGATTTCTTTTTCAGACAATAATATATTGCAAAAACATTACAGTAACATAGTAGGCAGAAAAGTAAATTACTAATGGCAGTTTTATACTAATAACATTATATTATTAGCCACTTCATACCACAGGCCATCCATCATAAATAGTCAATGCACTAATGTTTAATGGCTGCACACAGTGTACCTGACACTGCACTGAGAAAACCCATCTGAATGTTCTCATAACCCTCTGAGTTTTGAGTTCCATACAATGTCAAACTAGTTCAGGGTTGTTGGCAAAGCACATTCAAATTTTAATATTTAAATGTGTTCTGTTATTTCGTCTATACATGGAGAATGTTTCTGGAAAGCCCAGAAAATTCTAAGATTGGGCTACATAGAACGTCTGCGTTGCTTTTATCGTTTTTCAATTTGTTGGGGGTAGTGAGGAATAGTAAGAGAAAAGATGCAATTCAGTGTCCCCTGTTCTCCAGAGATTCATGGCTTAATTTTAACTGGATAAATCTCTGTCGCTTTTATTATCTACCCTAAAGGGAAAATTGGAGCATATTGAAAATAATCATATCTGATTAATTATGTGTTGGAGAGCAAAAATAGTAACCTTTGTGTTTTGGTTTTGATATGCCCAAGAATCAGTGGAAGCTAACTAACACATATAAATTATACCGCATATTTATATATGTGCCTCCCATGCATATCTTATAAGATCTGTAAGAACTGTTTTCACTAGGCTAGTCACATTTCCACATTTGAATAGTGGACCACACTATTCAATGTCACTGTTATCTTCAATGTCACTGTTAGATTTGTCATGATCAACTAAGGAAGCCAAAAGCAAGTTCTGTTAGGTTGTTTGTTTATGTATATTTAGTATCCATTCCATTTTTGTTTCCTGAAGAAAATATGTAAAAGATGATATTTCCAGTATTAAAGTGCTGTTTCAAATTTAATGCTTGACACTTTGAGCCCAGAAAACCATAAATATATCATTGTGAAAGGACATTTGCCTTCCTCCTGGGAGAAAACTTTCAAGCAGAGAAATATGTGAAATTATATCTTCAAATTAGCCAGGGATGCCAATCCCCTGAAAAGGCACTCATGAAGGAAAGAATACCTAATAAATTTGAAATGCCTTCTATTATTCCAATTTTTATATTGGTATTTAAATGTATGCTGAGTTGTTTATGCCATCTGTTGTACAGATATCAATTGGGAGAATAGCTGATAAACTGCTAAGGGCATCTGTTTGATTTCATTTAATTTAAAGTTCACATTTCAATCACAGTAGAAATACCCTAAATCTTAATGAGAGACCCCGGTTTCCTTTGTGGTACAGGTGATGGCATTTGGCTTTTCAAATTCCAACACAATTCAAGGTAGCTATGGTAATACGATAGAACAGAATAATACTCGAATACTGTTATTAAGTCATTTAAATATATTTCCAAGATTTTATTAATATCAATCTCTGCTGGATGTTTGTGACACAAAGAAGGTTAGGAAATGGTTCCTGTTCTTAGGGACCTTTGGTTATACTGGTGAAGTCAAACAAATAAACAGTTGGTATGGTGCGATCACATGATAAATGGAAGCACAAATGCTGGGGCAATACAGATGAGGAGACCCTGCTGGGAGGCTGAATTGCAGGGAGGATGTTGTCAAATGAGCTGCATCTTGAAAAGACTAGCAGAAGTGGCCCAGCGAAGAGGAAGGCATCCAGGATGTATCTAGAGTCAGAAAAAAAGACCTTTGTAAAGACACGGAGAAGAGGGAATTGGCTGATTTAAGGAACCACAAGTAGTTCAGGGTGGCAGGAGCACAGTCTGGGTTTTGATTTAGGGGTTTAGAAAGTTAAGGGGTGTTTCTGAAGAGAGAGGCAAGAACCCCATCATGACCGGCTCACTGTGATTCCTTTGGTAGGTTGGACTTACTCGGGAGGCCCTGAGGAAACTTGAAGCTATTTGGGTGGTAAAATGGAAGCAGATACAGCTTATCTACTCTCCTGCCTCTCCACCCCCAAGAGGAAGTACAAGATGGAATCAATCAAGTGATACTAAACTAAGATGCAGGATTCAGGGACAAGGGGTGTCATTTGTGGTAGGCTCTGGCTAGATGAGTTCAGCTTGGACTACAGTCTGGAATGACTCTTTAAAGACATTAAGAGGACATCCAGGGAAATAGTTAGGACTAGAGGTCAGGAGAATGGTCTGTCTTGTTTTGATGACTCTTATTCAACTCTGTTCACCTAAGAATAACTAAATTCTCAATTTGATAAATGGAAAGTTGTCATAGTTCACTCAATGAATAAATATATATAAAGAATATCTGCTTAATCTAGTGAACCCCTGTGATGTCTTCATATTTGTATTTTGGTAGAATAAATGTGGTCAGCTGGATATGAAGGTTTGTTTTCTGGAACTTCTTTCCTTTTCAAATGGTTTAATTTATTTATACGCCCAGCATACTAAGAGACCCAGTTGTTTCTCTTAAACTTTGGGGATAAATTGTCGAACTTTGAGATATATGAATTCTGCTTTTAGCTTAGCTTTAATGCCTTGTATGCTATGTTCATAGGGATATTTTATTTTTACCATGTAGCTTCCTTAAAGAGATACTTGACCATGAACCCATTTTAGGAAGATTTAATCCAAGTATTAGATTATTACCTTTGAAAATGTCTTAGTTCACTATCAAAAATTCGTTAGAAACGTCTAGTGTGTTCTGAAATAGTGCATTTTCCTATATGGCTAATGTTTTCAAGACCACTACTTTAACCCAAATTTCCTGCCCCTTCTTATCCTATGATTATATCACTACTTCAAATACTAAACATGCTCCTTTTTTTCTATCTCTGAAATTTTTTCTAACTTTGTAAAAATACCAGCCCATCTTACTTATGCAATTTGTTCCTATGTGTTGTAGCTAACAAACGATGGAGAAAATATATAACCAGGATCAAATATCATTATCTTCAAATTGGCATGCATAACTGGGATCTTCAGGCAGCCATGTCATTGTCAAGGTGTAGTGCTGACTAATAATAGTAATAATAATAATAATAATAATAATAATAATAATAGTGGTAGTAATACTGTCATTTATATTTTCATGGCACCTATTGCTTTACAAAGAGTATCGATACCTTTCACCTCTTCTGATAAAACTGCCCTATATTTCAACAGTATTGATGTCAGATAAATTTATAGAAATAACTAAATTAAAAGATTTTAATTTGTTCTTCCTGACTTCTTTTGATATTGCTCCCTACCTCCTCGCTCAAATTCCACCTTCATCATGAATAATCACTGCTCTGAGATTTACTCTTTCGTATGTTATTCATTTTCTACTCTGAGTTTCTGTAAGCTCTCCTGTTCCTTATATAAACATATCTATTGGATTTTTCATCCTTTGTCAACCTCCTAGGGTGACTCCCTACCAATTCAGCATGCCATTTCACTATAGTAGAATAGAGCATAAAAATGAGTCCTTTGAACCATTCCATTTTAACCACATAATACATTTTTGGTTATAGCCAAAGGCAAGCCATGGACATAGCAAAACAACAGAAACCTGCCTGCACCCCTTTTATGTACCTGATTCACCCTGACTCCAATCCTACTTCCTTTCAATTAGAAAGTCCTGCCTCCGATACTGGATTTCAATTTTATGGCATTCAAGCCTTGTCT
The DNA here is from genome assembly GCF_001890085.2 of Hipposideros armiger. NCBI lineage: Eukaryota > Metazoa > Chordata > Mammalia > Chiroptera > Hipposideridae > Hipposideros > Hipposideros armiger. The sequence continues at coordinate 155,274 of NW_017731701.1, forward strand.
CTCCTTAAAGAATTTGTCTTGTGCTCACCTCTGCTCATCCAGTTCCAGTGTCTTGGAAGTCAACCCTGAACCCTGTTGGGACCAGCCAAGTAACCTACAGGCCAAGGCAGGAGGATACCTGGATACTAACTGATAGATAATGCACAGGCATTTAAATTGTGACCTTTCAGAGACAATGCCATTGATTTTACCTTCTTATGTAATACAGAGAGACTCAAGGTAATTTCCAGCCTCTTAGAAGAAGATATGGGAGAGATTTTTGTGTAGACCGTTCTTTATCTTTATTCTCATATTGTAGAAATGGGTACTCTCCTCCCAGACTGCCTCCACAGTGTGACTGAAGTCGTCTCACTGAGGGTCACTGCTGCTTCAGTCTCCATTGTGCAGAGAACCAGGTGGCACACTGCCAGCGTGTACAGCACACTTGTTGTACATTAGGGAGGCCACCATACTCTACCATTCCTAGGCAAGCCTAGGTGAACATACATATATACCCACACCCGATACACAAAGATGATTTCCCTAACCTATGTCACTAATGCGTAAAGAAACATGAAGCTAAAAGACTATTGACTCACTGGAGCTGATCAATCACTCTAGAACTAGCTTGGCATGAAAATCTGGCATGATTCACGGAAGCACTGCACAAGACAAACCAGTAAGCTTCAAAAGTTTACTTCTTGTCTCTGCACAGTCCCTATGGACTGAGACATGCATTGTGCTCATTGTTAAAGCATTCTCTAGCTTTGCCAGTCAGCCATAGTGATTCCTTCCATGTCTGAGGAAATCGAGGAAGACATGTCTGTGACCTGTCTGGAGTGTTCCTTAAGGTCAGTCTGCCAGTTTCTGGCAAACTTGGGGTTCTGTCTGATTAATATGCTATAGATCAGTCTTCTATAGGAATTGCACTGTGTAATGCCCACCCTCCACCCCATGAAAACACCAATTATTAGGCCTCACACCCAAGGTGTCAGATTTGTGGGAGGTGTCGGCATTGGGTAAGAGGAGAACTGGACACCAATAAGATTCCACCAAAGGACCTAGGTATACTCCACACCTAGAAGCATTTGCCTTTTTATTATGATAATTTTTATCTTGCAGAAATAAAGTAAAAACTCCTTTTTTCCTAAAAGTAAAATAACCTTAGTTTTCTTCTCTATGCTGTAAGGAAATAGCTGGAATATCCTCATTAGCATGATTTCAGATGGAATCCATGAAAGTTCAGTAGTAACCTGAGACATTAATATTTTCTTTGGATAGTAATGTCACGATTGAATATGGGACAATTGTCCGGGTGCTTGTTCTAATTAGAGAATTGGAAGGAGCTTGTCAGAAATGGAAATTGTGTCTGAATCACCATTTTCCCAGTTTTCTTATCAGCTGGTGGAATCAAAGCCTGGAAGAAAAGAAAACAGATTGTTTCAAGTTCTTTTCTTTCTGTGTTATAGTTTGTTTGCTTATAGATTTCCAAATCAGTCTATATTTGAATTTTTGGGTGTGACTGAAAGAAGATAGTCTGAACCTTGAAAAGAAATCCTTTCTCTCTCTCTCTCTCTCTCTCTCTCTCTCTCTCTCTCTCTCTCT
>NW_017731701.1:156995-198461 GCF_001890085.2 Hipposideros armiger
TCTCGCTCTGTCTCTCGCTCTGTCTCTCTCTCTGTCTCTCTCTCACTCTCTCTCACTCTCTCTCTCTCTCTCTCTCTCTCTCTCTCTCTCTCTCTCTCTCTCTCTCTCAGACAACAGAGACCCTCGGCATTTAACCTTTCTAAGCGCTAATAAAAAGTGCATTTGGTTTGTTTGACTCTGTTGATCAAGATGTTGCATTTTGCCTCTTAAGTGCTACTATTTGGTATTTGAATTTTCTTTGAAGTTGTACCTGAGATCAGGGAACCCGCACATTATAAAACTTACATTTATTTAAGGCTTATGTGGATTTAGAAGTCAAAGCAAAATATTCCCTCAGAGCAGTAACCCTGATACAGAAGCCTTATATACTAAGAATACGCTGAATACACATCACAGAGTAAGAGCTTTAAGTTGGGGTTAGGCTTCTATAAATAACTGTAAGTGCTCAATACTTTCTGCTTTTTATACAGCCTTGCACAGCAGAGGCTTTCCTAAGCTTATCTTGTTAGATTGCATAATCAATACACCAAGTTCTAGCATATAATTGGAGACTTTGTCTGCAATTTAAGGTCATGCCTTTAGAATTAAGTAACATGTACTGTTGCTGAGTTGTGTAGATATTACTTCACTCTAAATAAGAAGAGGAATTTTAAAAGTATTTCCTAATGCAACACAATGATTTTAAGTGGTGTCATTTATCTTTTAAACATGTGATTGAAATAACTTTAGCATAGCATAATGTTTTTTATATATTTAACTAGCTGCTAATCTAATAAGAGGATATTTGCCTAAAATAGGTAATTCTATGGCGATGTTGGGCAATACAGATTATAGTGAATATCTTCATCATTTTACCCAGATATATTGTAATAATTTGACTTGCACTCTTATTTTCAGAATGGAGATGGTTTAGGCAGACCATGGTTGATTTTTCTTTTTAAATACCCGTATATGCAGAGTACAGGATAGCAATTATGAAGGTATAGTTTAAAATACATTGTCTTTATAATGAGCCAATGGAGAAATACTGCTTCTTACCATAAGGCCATGGGCAAGTTAATAAAATTTTGAACGTTGTTCTTATCAGTAAAATGAACATAATGAAGGCTGTTCTAGCAACCATAATGTTGTGATAATCACCAAGTCAACTTAGATTCTTAATGTAAGAGATCTATATAAACTGAACTCAATGCTTTTGTTAGTGGTGATGTTATGGTTATTATTGTGATTATGCAAATATAGTAGACAAAGTTATACTTGCAAGCATTTAGAGACATGACGGGTTCTTTTTGCTTTTCGATTCTTAGACAAACCAGATGAGAGCTTAAATATATTGTTCCTTGATTATTAAACTAAAATAAAGTTGGGTACTCTGAATTATATTTATTTATATGTGTATTTGTTTATTTACTTAGGTATTTTTATATTTTCATCTTATAATTATGGAGATTCTGAAACTCAGCTTGCTCCTAAGAAGGAAACTAAATTTTTGCTCAGATCTTGTACAGTTCCTACTTTCTATGAATCTGTGAGTAAAAATTAGTCTACCATAGGAAAAAAAAATGTTTAGTGGGTTGACTCTTATTTTATTTCACTATCCCTCCTTACCCCTGGTAGTGGAAGCCCAGGCATAACGGCAAATACAAATAGGAAAAGAAAAAGCAGAGAAGTTTCTTTACCCAACATCCAAATTGCGTGGATGTGTTAAATGTTGAGGGCAAATGCTACCATTACGAAGGTAGCATTTCAGAATCTGTACCAGGTGAGAACCTGACTTTTGATGTAATCAGAAGGCTTTGTTTCACCTCATCATAAACAACCAATTAATTACTAAGTGAGCTTCTTGTCAGCTTCCACATTTCTTTTCTCTGTGGTTTATTTTTTTCTGTATTTTAGTTATGCCTAATTCTGAGCATTGGGTTTTAATAAAATTTTTCATGATTTATTGGGTTGTTGGAAAAGTCATGATGTATTTTTTCTGTTTTTCATTGCAAAAATGCGTCATGACTTTTGCAACAACCCAATATATATTTGTAAAGAGGTTGCAATTATACCTGGCAGTAGAAAGTGCTATAAACATGTTTGTTAAATTAAAACACATACACCTGCACATACTGTTGGTAAATTTAGACCCTCATTGACAGAACTATTTTAGGTGGAAAACACCTGAACACCTTATCATGTATTAGCCCTTTTATATACAGCCACTTTATATGTCAATATATGTCAATACAACCCTATTGTAGAAAGCTTCTTATTTTATCTTCGTAAAAAGTACAGATTCCACATTACACCATCTGTCATACAAAATGGCATGTATGCAAATTACCTAGAAAAAAATCCAATGCCTTACTCTTTTATATGGTAACAAAAACATTTGTATACATAAAAATTGCACATTTAATACATTTGATTGTCTAATAATTAATAACCACCCAATGGCTACAATCAGGCTTAAAAGATGCTCTTAAGCCTCCTGCTTCTTTTACATCACAGGTGGCTACTTTATTAAGAGCAGAAGTTTGAGCCTCACAAAAAGGATTATGGTTCTTTGTTTTCACTCTAATTTTAGTAGTTTCTAACACTGCCAATATGCTAAAAGTTCTAAAGTTAATTAGCAGAGTTAAGCAATTTGAGAATGCTATCAAAAGAGATGATCTGCTAATTTGCAGCTCATCAGTGCAGAGCTGCTTTACTAAAAGCCATAAAATTAATTTAAAAGTGCATATTAAATAATAGCACTTAGAATGTGTGGCATCATTACTTCATTTACTTTGGACAGGTGTGGAATGCACACACACTGCACTGGTTAGTGTTGGGATTGAACCTGCCTCCCTGTGTCACAGGCATCTTGCAGAGGCTGGAGGATTAAGCCTCAGGCAAGGATTTCCTTCCAGAAGATTGCTCCAATTAAGTAACAGGATAGGTTGCTCCATCCAAGGCTTCCAGGATAGGAGGAAATAAGGAGAATGCTTTGAGAGCTCTCTGCCAATAGGAAATATAAAAGTGAAATACAGCTGTTTGACCAAATCATCTTATTGGCTTCAAACTCTCCAGGGAATTTTCCCTCAGAGATTTTTCTCTGATGAAAACGTGAGATAATTTTTCCTCTAAATTCCCTAAAGGTGTTGTAGAGGTTCCCTTTTGCTGGTTGAAATGAAAACATGTAGTACTTTAAAGAATGTCTGTGTGATGGTTATGCTCTTAAAATATTTGAAAATACTGCATTATAATTATCAATAATTTTACTCATATAAATGGTTATGAAATATGGGCTATGGTATTTGCAATGGATAGGGTTTATACTGTGGGTCAGACAGAACTGTGGTTCAAGTCCAGCTTTGGCACCTACAAGTCTGTGACTTCGAGCAAGTTTCTTAATTTTTCTAAGCTTTGAGTTTCTTACTTTTAAAAACAATATCAGGTTTCAGGAATGTTATGAGGAGCAGTGAAATGATATAATGACTCCTTGCAAGGAGTCATGTACTCAGTGTATATTAATATCTTCTATTGTTTCTTTATATTTATGTATAAATATAAAATATATTTATAATAATTATATATGCAAAATATGTAAAATATGCTATTTGCTTATGTTCACTTGTACAAATAAGAAAAGAGATACCCAATGAAAATATTTTACTTAAAATGCTAATTATAATTGAACTATCAACTTAAAATCTTGAAATAATGTCTGTTTTGGGGCATTTCTAGAAGAAGTATTAATGAATTCTTTGTATAAAAATTGAGTTAATCTGCATACAAAATTTAAAAATAATTTGATTTGTTTCATTTTTATTTTAAAATAATGCACCAACATTAAAAGAAATAGGACAAAAATATCCATGATCTCAAGCATCATTAAATTTTAATTTACAATTTTACTTAATGCAAATTATGTATTTTATCATCATTATTGAAGCAGTAAAAAGTACACTTAGAACTCAAGGGATTAATTGACCAGAAAACAAATATAGACTTTCACTGACCAGACATCATTCTTTATATGGCAACAGCTATTTGCTGATGCACTAACTTTATATTTTACTGCTAGAAATTGTTTAAACCCTCCTATAATGCAGAAGGGTTGATATCAGAGGTACAAATATTTGTAAGCAGATCATAACACTATAAATAAGAACAATAAATCTCCAACTAAAAAAAATATGCAATTGTATATCTGATCTTTTAAAGTGTTACTGCTAGAAATCATGGCGTTTAAATTATTTGGATATATTGCTATCATGAACACAAATATGTATTCCAAGAAAACTAGAGCTTTCTATCATGGGAATTGAAGGGAAATAATTCACTACTTCCTAATACATTGAATATAGTGGTAATGTTATGTAACAAGGTTGACAGGTCATGAAATCAACACAAGTGCAATGTTGGTGGGCTTTCTTCCTGCCTACTTTGGAGTTAATGCTTGCTTTGCACAGCACTATACTGGGGGAAAATGCAGCATTGTGTGTGTGTGTGTGTGTGTGTGTGTGTGTGTGTGTGTGTGTTTTAAGAAATATTCTCTCCTTTAGCTATCTGTATTTTGACCTTACACCAAACATAGCTGACAGTGTTTTCCCCAAGTCTCCTTAGGAATGGCATGCACAACGTTCCTACTGAGTAATTCAGTTTAGGATGGCCTCATGTTACTCTTCCCCTTTTCTTCTCATTGACATTATCACTTAACAGAATCTGTAACAGCAAATCACAAATATGTTTCATTGAACGAAGACACATCCCCAAGGATATTTCTTAAATATTTGTGTTTGTAATATATGAATGCATTAATTCTAGGGGACATTATTCAAAGACAAAAATATCTCAAATTAATACTTTAAAAAAAACCAGTCATGATTCTGTTCCAATCACTGATCAGTATAAAGCTTGCTCCCAAAGTCTATTCATGGTTATCTCACTTCAGCCTGTGAAACTGTTGGATAACCACTGCATACCACCCTGATTCTGTTCTCTTACATACAGATAAAGTGAATAATGACATATTCAATGAATTGGAATTTGGGGGGACTGGGAACCTGTTTTGCTCCCCTTCTTGTGACTTCAAGCAGATTATGCTTTGCTGTATTTCTTTTCTTGAGACCTCCTTAATGCGGCTTTCTATCTGATTGGCATTGCAGTGGTACATATAAGTGATAATTTATTAAATGGTTGAAGAAGTAAATCGAACACTGTGATCAAAATTTGGTAACCTAGCTGTGCAAAGTTCATTCTCTACCTGTTTTTCTAGTTCCACAAGTTTATCTCTCTGATTGTTTAATATTTAGCAGTTCATGTGTGAATGCGGAGTCTCCAAGTTCTATATTTCATATTTAGCTAAGATTTTATCTACTTAACATCCTCATACTCACATTTACTTTCAGATGATAAAGAAAAATTAATTCAGGTATTCAATAATAGAATATTTTGGCCTCCTAAATGAACAAACCTTCAGTTCATGTGAAAGATGATAGACTGGAGAACTTTTGTTTTTATGATGGCTTACTAAGTGGTTTAATTTGAGTTTGAGTGTCTTATGTCAGGAGGTCTAGGACATTCTAGAATAAACCTTTTCTTTTCTTTTTTCTTTTTTAATTTATTATTATTATTATTATTATTATTATTATTATTATTATTATTATTATTTGGCCATAGCCATTTACCCTGTCCCAAATTCAGTAACAATACAAACAAGATGTCAAAACAAGTGCCTAGAAAGTATTTTAAGTTAAGCCTAAAGTAAGCTTAAACTATATTTTTCTATTTTAGAGTTCCCAGATGAAATAATGAAATTTACTTGTATAGGTTCCTCTTAATTTGGCTCAATACGTTTTCCTCAAAAAAATAATTAATTTTAATGGTGCCTCAGTGAGATGATGAATTGAGTGAACACTCTGAATAATAAAAAAATGATCTGTAAGGAGCAATTTGTAGATAAATCATTACCTAAAATAATAAACAAGATAAGCTCTAATTAAAACAAAGTTCACATCTAACTTATTGTTTACTTTCAATAGGATTCAAATTATATGTAAGTGGGTAATATTTAGATCATATAGTAAAGCACTTTGTGTATATAGTCTCCCGTTAATGTTATTATTATTGATGTAGACTAAGATATAAAAAGTCATTTTTAAAAGATGAAAAGGGAACAGCCATGCAATAAAAGATATATGGTGTACTGGGAATAGAAACATTCCTGGATTTTCAAAAAACCATCGCAGATCTTCGTTTTTCTTTCTTTAGGCCAACTCTTTGTCTTATTTTAGTTTACTCCATTAAATAATGGTTTCAATGTGAGATTTGGGCTGATCACTTCATTTTTCAGCCTTAACATTTGGCCTGAAATTATAAATATGGTAGGTTTATAAAATCAAGAGCAGTATCATGTAGTGGTTAGTAGCATGGTCTCTAGAGCCAGACTGTCTGGGTTCATACCGCTGAATCTTCCACTTACAAACTTGTAACCTTGGTAAACTTGGGCAAGTCACTATGTTCTCTGCCTCAACAAAGCCATCGTTTGTTGTGAATCAGTGCACAACACTTCTTTCTGGTTGATCTTCCTAGAGAACAGTTCAGATTATACCATTCCCTGCTGAAAAAGTTACAGTGGCTTCCCATATGATGCTGAAAAATGTCCCTGACTCTGGCCACCACTGTTTTCTAGTGTATTCCTAATTCTCTTACATATGTTTTGTGCAATTTAGACTGGCTAATTTATGACAAACTCTTCAGATAGAGAGATGATAGGAGAGAGAGAGAGAGGGAGAGAGAGATGGTTGCCTGACCTCATTTTATAAGTAAATAACAATGAATTTCACTTTAAGAAACTTAACTCTTTCAACCAAATGGGGCTAGTTATTTTTTATTTATCGGCAGCCACATGCAGTTCCAAAGGTTGGGCTTTTCAACCTTATGTTCAATTTTTTAATCCATAAATTTGATTTTGGAAAACCCCACTAAAACATGAAAATATCCACATATATTTAATATATTTTTAAAATAACTTTAAAGTACTCAGATAATGTAACAGTTACATTGCCTTGACAAAGGCAGGAATGCCTTCCTGGTGTGTGACCTTGCAGTTGAGTTGCACAAGGACCCACCTTCAGAAGGATCCTACGCCTGCTTTAATGCTCTGCTGCCGCTAGCTTGAAATTCTTTTCTTTTTGAGTTTTTGTTTTGTTGGTGACGTCTGCTGGGACAATGGCATGTGAACCTGAGCAGCAGAGCTGCAGGGTGGCCCTGTGCATGCCCAGGTTCAGGCCTGCAAGCACACTGGGCAGCACAGAAGCCAAGCAATTGACCTGGCTGCAAAGCCCAACACATGCATGCCTCAGCAGCCTGGGACACTACGTGTCCCCAGTGTGGCCAAGCCAGAACTCACCAGACAGCAGTGGCCACAACAGCTGCAGGAGCAGTAGCAGCAATGGCCACCAGGGAAGACAGTAGTGACTCCTCCATGCAGAGGGGGATAGCACCCATGGGGAGAGGCCAGCTGCCTGGCATCCCAGGAGCCCATCCCTGCGGCACCTACACAAGCAGGAAACCTCCTTCCTAAGATCTAAGATAGTACCTGCAGAGCTCGGGAAGTAAACGTTGTCAATAAATTATTACAAAATAGAGATTACACACAGACATTGCAATAAAGCATATCAGGGAGTTCGAAATTCTCCATGGTTTTACATGTCTAGTTTTGAAAACTGTTGCAACATTGCAAAACAAAAATCCACCAGCCTAGAAATACAGATTAAAATTTTTAAAAATCACATTTGATGAAAATAGCACTATTTTCACGTGGAGCTTTAAATGAACTAATTATTAACAAGGAAGACATTTTTAAAAATCAGTGTGTCCTTGTAATTGAAAATAAAGGAATAGAATACATAAACAGGCAGTTTGGATTATATACAAATCATGAAACCACTTTTAGTTTCTAATGTGACCTCAGCAAGTTGCAGAAAATATCAGAGAAAATATAAAATACCATTGAATACATTTACATTTAACATGCAATTCAATATAAAGGCAGCATAAGGGATCTGTGTTGTGATGGAGCTGTTCTGTATCTTGACTGGTGATGAATACATGGGCCTACACATGTGATAAAATTGCATAAATCTAAACACACACACACAAATGAATACATGTAAATTGGTAGAATATGAATGAGATCAGTGGATTGTATCCTGGTCCGTTTCCTGGTTGTGATATTGTACTACAGTTTGTAAGATGTGTGTAATCATTAGGGGAAACTGGGTGAAGGGTACTTCTCTCTATTATTTCTTGCAAAGTGCATTTGAATCTACAATTATCTTAAAAAGTTTAATTTAAAAAAGTACACTTACATGAAACTGATTTGTATGAAGAGATATATTTATAGAAAAATTGTTCCATGAGAATCATAAGCTCCAGATGTACTAAAATTTCTGTATTAAAATATTTAATCAGAAATTGATCCTCATGTTGTCACAGCCTAAAAAATACACTTAATAGTTCCAGTAACAGTTCCTTCAACAGAAAGATCTCTCTTAAAATTGAAAAGTATCAAAAATTATTTTTGATCTTACATTAACCAAAAGCAACTGATGTCACTTTCAATTTCATCATTATAAATGAAATAGCTAATTGTATAATTTTGGTGACCTAAGAAATGAATTTGGGGAAAATTAAGCCAGAAAAATTTCATGATGAAACAAGATATCACAATAATGCAGTATTATTATTTATTGCATTATATACAATTATGATACCAAATTATTCTTTTTTTGAAGTTTGTACATTTATGTTGTTACTCATCTATCATTATCCCATTAAACTTTGTAAGTAATAACATATTTTTAAAAGAAAATATTTGTGTTATTATTATCTTTAACAACACTTTTTTTCTGAAGTTTTGAAATAAAAGGCCCAAATTTTCATATTGCACTGGGCCGCATAAATTATGTAAGTCCTGGGCTAGGGAGCTTGATACAAATTAAACAAAACATTCTTTAAATTTTATCAAAGGGTAGAAAAGATATATTGAAAAGCTTATTTTGTAGAATTGATCTTAGAATAATGTTTTGAAATATCAGAAATTGCATCTAATAACTAGTCTCAGAAGTCAGCTTTTTTTTAGAGAGTTTACCAAAGTATTGCTTCACTTTAGTATTTTTTTAAAAAGCCATGCTATTTGCATTCCAATATACATTACTCTGAAGGAGTGTTTCAGGGAATTCTTTCCATTTATTAGACCTGCATTTCAAAATGTGTTTATGGTTTTATTCAAGAAAATAAGATTAAGGACTGTACAAATATATCAATTTGGATTTTAAAAATCTAAACATCATAGTCTTGATAAAAATGCCTATGCTTAGGCCCCATTAGCTTCACAGCCATCTCAGCTTGCCAAATACATTACTAGAGAATGACCAGATTTCCTGGAAACTTTCAAATGAGCCCATCAGCATTCATCTTTGGCATTTTTATGTGATGCTCACACCATTTTCCCCAAAGTAATTTTAGTCTTAAAAAAAACAGACCTAAAACTGACTAGGAATGCATATATTAACAGTAGACTATTTCTATTTTCACAGTACTAGGCAGGCTTTGAAACACATCAAGTCATTTAATTAGAAATCAGGGAGATGCACCTGTGTAAATGTTCCATTACAAGGACATTTCTCCAACTCAGTGTTCAGTTAGACTTCGGTGTACAAGTCCTACTCACTTTTTATTCTGCCATCGTAATGACTCAGTCTATTTTCTCTTCTGTTCTAGAATGACTCTTGGGGAAAGCAGTATTCGTATGCACTCTTCAAAGCAATGAGTCACATGCTGTGCATCGGGTATGGTGCCCAGGCCCCGGTCAGCATGTCTGACCTCTGGATTACCATGCTGAGCATGATCGTGGGGGCCACCTGCTACGCCATGTTTGTCGGCCATGCCACGGCCTTAATCCAGTCTTTGGACTCCTCAAGGCGGCAATATCAAGAAAAGGTAATTTGTTTTTTCTCTAATATCTTCAACCAGCTATTTTGTAAATTGAATTAATAGTGTTTAAGATAACTAAACTATCTTCTCTATCAAAAATATAATGAGATAGGGCCGGCCGAGTGGCGCTATGGTTAAGAACTGGCTTGGGACGCCAGAGGGCCCTGGTTCGGATCCCACATATGAGGCTGAGTGACACTGCCCTCCACTGCTAAGATGCTGAAAAACAGCTCAACCTGGAGCTGGGCTGCTGTGAGTCGCCCGCAAAGGCGTAGGCTGCAGCCCCTGTGGCAGTGGGTTGCCATGGGCTACCGAGTGTAGCCAGCAGCCAGCGTAAGTGGCCTTCCAGAAGCCGGCGACTGATCTGCCTCCCCCGGAAGAGCGCAATGATGGTGCCAACTTGGGCCAGTGAAGCAACGTCCTCCACAACTAGACCGAATAACAAAATGACAGCAACTTGTCTGTTCCCCTTCCCCCAATTCCCCAGCACTGTTCCCATCCCCTCAATTCCCCAATTAAAAAAAAAAAAATATATATATATATATATATATATATTTATATATAATGAGAGAAAATGTTTCAAGGAGGAAACCACAATCTGTTTTGATATTTTGAGGTTTCTCCAGGATGGTTTTCATAACTTTTATTTATTTCCAGTTTCTCTCTTGAATAATAAATTTTTTAAAACTCTGAATTTGCATTCATAGAAAAAAATAGTTACGTTTCAGAGTATGAAGCTGATTTAAAGGTATTATTATGGTTCATGTTTTTTTCATATTTCCTAAGTTAAAATAATATAAAGCCTTCTCTAGTATATGTTTGAAAAATATATTAGCTGATTAAATGGGCACAGGCAGCCATTGCACATGTCCCTCTGTGCCTCTCTGTGTGATATAATCATAATTTATATTACAGTCCATATGCTTAGCTGAACATATATTGCCCGTATATCTAGATTAGTCACCACACCCGCCAGTCTTAAAAATGCATATTAACAGCTGCTATCAGGCATTCTTATACACAGTCCGTTAATTAAAATGATGGCTGCTCTAAACTTTTCTCAAAACAGAGAGTAACAGTACTTACATGCAATGATTTATTCATTAGATTTTTTTTTTTTAAGTCTGAATGACTTTGGCTGAGACTAGACTTCGGACAATCAGGCAGTACTTATATTCCTAACCAAACATCAGTAACTTTCTGACAGATAAATAAGAATATTTCATAACTGAAGGAATAATTTACTATATGGGGGCTCTTCTAAACCTGACACAGTATGTAGCATACACCTTGCCAAAGAGTGTTTCTGAACATCATGGTTCAAACAGCTCTTTCTAGAATACTTCTCCCGGTGAATGATAACAGCTTAGACATATAATTACTTACAAAGCACCCAAAGATCATTTCAGTTGATTTATTTACAAAATTTTTCAACACTGTAATTATAAAACAGGAGAAAGGGAAGCTAGATACTTTATTTCCCTGGAAGGTAATTTATACTGCCACCCAGTACTACAGTGAGCAAGTTGGTATTTCATTACTCAAGTAATGAAAAGATGAAATCTTTTCAAAATTTTTATGAAAATTGCTTTCAGGTTCATTTTAAAATAAAGCCTCCAATTGAATTGTAGAGAATAGAGCCCATAGTAAAAGAGAAGATAATTCATACAATGGTGATTTTGCCTGAAAATTGTAACTCAAAGGAATTCGGGCTAAATTTATGGGGATTTAAGCTAAGATTACATATTTCTATTAAACTGTCTCTTTTTCCCTTTCAGTTGATATTGCTTTTTATAAAAACTGCTCTTTACTTACATCCTTTTTGCCCATATCATTGCTACATATTTTCTTAAAAACAAACAAGTCTCCCAGTTTTGAGGATTGCATTTATTAGCATTGTATTGCATATGAAGTGAATTCACCATTCTATGATTTTAGATCTGCTGTGTAAGCCAAGTTTAACTTGGAAACCTAATTCATTCAATGATGTAATCATAGACATTTATAAGCAAAGATGTTGTGATGTTTGTCATAATTTAAGCCATCACATTCTTGATCATACAGGCGTTTAATACATGGCAAGCATCCTGGGAGTAGAATTTTTGGGTCATACATAATTCTAAGTTTAATATTTTGAGGCACTGCTTATTTGGTAGTTAATATTTATCTTTAGGTGTATTGGAACTATCTGTCATGGATGCCTGAGAAGTTAACATTGATATTATTTTCACTGTTATATACCCATCAGTAACATATTTTTTATGTAAAAGAAACAAGGTCTAACTAATACCTTCTATAGTAGCCACACAGAATCCACTGGTCTTCACGCCACCTAATTTGGCTCCAGAATTCACTCCTAGACACTCCTTGAATTCACTCCTAGTCCACTCCTTGGACTCTACTGTCACTCCATCACTTCACGCCACCTAATTTGGCTCCAGAATTCACTCCTAGACACTCCAGAATTCACTCCTAGTCCACTCCTTGGACTCTACTGTCACTCCATCACTCATCATACCATTTGGCTCGAGTGACCATATTGAGCAAATCTAGCCTACTGAAAGTCATCCAGCCCACTGTATAAGTTTGGAAGCTCAGCCACTTCATTCTTCCTTCCTAGGGAAAAATCTTTTGAATCTGGATCTCCCAGCCATAAGTAGCTCTATCATCCCAACCAGTAGCTTTAGGTCCTGTGATTATGAGATCCTTGTCTATACAATGTACCAAAGTTCATAATCTGACAGGGCTATATCATCATCATCACCATCAGTATTTTGTCTTTTGACCAAAAAAATGTGTGATGGTCTTCATACTATAACATTGCAGATTAAACTTTGACTTGAATCACAGTGTATGCTGCTGATTCCATGGGCTATCATGTTTTGTATTTTATTTTGTTTCAGGCAGCTATAATCTCAGATATAAGAGGATTTATGGTGTGAAACAGGTGGTATTTAAAATTTCCCTCTCTCGATGTTCTGCTCCGGATTACCAGCAAACTGCAGTTTTTGTAACTGATCAACCTCCACTTCAGAAATAACTAAAACAATTCTAATTTTTGTCTCCTTTAACTTTATTTAGTGAGGGTCCATTTTTCTGAGCAAGTTGAATCTTTTCCCACCCTCAGCCAAGGCTTTGGGAGGCTGGAAGCCAGGAATGAGAAAGGTATACTGGCTCCGTAAGTTCTCTTCTCTCTCCCACCATAAGCTGCCAGGACCTGCTGTTTGTCATCAGGGTAGAAGACAGAAGGAGGGAGGAAAGGGAAGAAAGAAGCAGGTTTTTTGTTTGTTTGTTTGTTTGTTTGTTTGTTTGTTTAAGCTGAGCCATCCTGCCACCTGTTGGCAGCTTAGCGGCTGCTCAGCTCAGGCCGGGAATCAAACCACTGTTGCTCGGAGCTCAAACTCTTGAGCGAGCTCTTAACCAACTGAGCCATTTGGCTGGCCCTAAGAAGCAGTTTTAATGTACCTACTAGAACTGTTAAGCTAGTGTCCTCTGGTGGGCCTGACACTTCCTTTGGGCTCTTTAGGTAAGTCCTGTTCAGTCCATCTCCTGCTCTTCCCTAGATGAAGCCCTGAGAACCTAGCACTTATCTCCAGCCTCTTTCTGCTGAGGGCTCCATACTCTGCCAGTTGGAACTCTTGGACAGGACCCATGCTGTAACGTTGCCTCCCCTGTATGTCTCGGATCTGGTCCACAAACAAGCTCTGCCTTCCTCCCTAGCCCGTCTCTCAGAGCTCCACCGCCTCATCCACCAAGGCGATGAGGAACTATTACAGTACGTAGCCTTTTCCAGTTCCTTGGAAGGAGTCAAACCTCAATATCCACAGACTATTTACATGGTCTCACATGGGATTCAGACCCCAGACCCATGTCTCCCAACTCTGTGAACATATTTCAAAGATCCTCAAGTGGTTTTCTTGAAGCTGTCCCACAGATCAAGTGTTAGAAGGTAGCCCTCCCACACCCTTATCCCAGAAGGGGTTGGGAAATGGATTCACAGCAGAGCAGTCACTTCAAAGCAACTGCTCACTAACCCCATCACTGAAAGTCTCCCTCTAACGTCTGACCTCTGTGGAGCTTTGATGAGATTGAGGCCTCCCAGAGTCTTGATTCTTGGATCACAATTGTAAACATGTACATGAGAGACCCTTTTATACAACCAATATTCTGATATCTCTCAGATTAGCAGCTCAGTGAACATGAGCAAGGAAGAGAAAGTCCCAATCTTGCAGCCTTTTTAACCTTTCTTGATCTCAACTCTTCTCAAAGCCTTCTCTACAGATATTGCCAACAAGCCATACATACACACACACACACACACACACACACACACACACACACACACACACACAATACAGGGGGTGCCAAAAAAATGCATACACATTTTAAGAAAGGAAAACTATATTAAAACTGTAACACTCAATATATACCCATAACAAAAGATGACTGACCATAAGTCACGTTTGACTTCTGCAATTACAAGAGGTGCTCAGAGTGGTTACCATCAGTGTCCAGACACTTCTGATTATGTCAAACAACTGCTTGAGCAACATTGACCAAAGTATACATTTTTTTGGCACCCCCGGCATATATATACACATGCATGTATATATGACATTTAATTAAATTATGTCATTCATATATATGTATATGTATGTGTGTATATATATATATTCATATGAATATGTGAATAATATATATATATATATATATTATATATATATATATACACACACACACACACACACACATATATATATATACATGTATATATATACTTGTTTCCTGCTTAAATAATTTTGGAAATTTTGACTGAAACAATATATTGAAGTTGTGTTTTGGGGTTTTGGTTTTTGGGGTTTTTTTTTCATAAATATGTGTGCCTGAACCTTTAATGCATTGTCTCTGCCCTTCTTGTCAAACCCCATGTATTTTAAGTGATTAACGTACACTTCAGGAAATTCCCTTCTAGAGAAAATGCTCCATAGTAACCATCCTTTTTTCTTTTTTTATCTGACCTTGGGGCGTTCCTCTCTTTTCTAGATGTATCTGCAGCTCATATAGTCTTTGTGAAATGAAGCTGCTTTTGATCATCTTGTGTCTTTATACCACTATATCTTAGTTCTTACAACAGACACCCCTGAGAAGCCTACTATTATTTCTAGACTTGTCACTCTCTTTCTTGTCATACAATTATATTCATAGCAGCTTTTAGGCGTGTAATTTTCTTGCTATAATGCGCAAGAATCTTAACACAATACGTATTATGAATGTAGAATAAGAGATTTTCAACTCACCTTGGTATACTTGATGTAGATGAAAGATCTTTAATGTGAAACTTGAATAAGACCAAAGAATCACTTTAATTATATCAGGAAATTATCAAAGTAAAATGCTTTTATATACTGAGTAGCTTCCTGAATCCAGGCAGCAGAGTATATAAAGCTGAGGCAGGTGCAGAAATTATTTGTTTTAAAAGACGGTGTTTTCTAATGATAGAACACATGACAGTGAGCCAATACTACTCTGGGCTTCAAATATCGATTATGTTGTATGGTTTTTTAAATGAGTTATTCTCGGTTGAGCAATGATAAGAAATTAAAATGCTAGATTTATCAAAAAGGACAAAATGATAAAATTTTGTCCATCTCTGCAAGAGTTTACATGATGCCTATTAAAAGCCCTTTGGAATACGAAGGTTTAGTTCAATATAAGTAGTCTCCCCACCATACAAGTGACTTATATGTAACCTTATAGGAAATAAGATTGAATTGTGCAATTTTACATAATCATACCAAAACCGTAATATTCTAAATCTAGTCAGTTCAGGCAAATGTTTTTTTTTCTTGATTTAAATTAATAATCCATCGATCTTATTCTTTCCTTGTAAATGAGGGACTATAATCAGGACTATCACATACATTTGTTATCCCATAGAAATGGGTTTTCTTTTTATTCAGTCCAATCTTCCACATTTGTATAAGCTAATGGTACAACCAGAGATAAAAGACTGGAAACCAAGACCAGCTCTCATTTTCAATCTACTCAAATCCCATTTGCAATAAAGCACATTTCAGGTCATTTAAAATAAAATGATCGTGGTTAATATATGTATTTTCTTAGTAATAAGCTCTTTAAGAAGAATTTGGGTGGAGGAGCGGTGGTGCCAGAGCAACTTTTTTTTTTTTCTTAAAGATTTTTATTGGGGAATTGGGGGATGGGAACAGCGCTGGGGAATTGGGGGAAGGGGAACAGACAAGTTGCTGTCCTTTTGTTCTTCAGTCTAGTTGTGGAGGACGTTGCTTCACTGGCCCAAGTTGGCACCATTATTGCGCTCTTCCCAACGAGGCAGATCAGTCGCTGGCTTCTGGACGGCTGCTCACTGTGGCTGCTGGCCACTCACGCTGGCTGCTGGCTACACTCGGTAGCCCATGGCAACCCACTGTAGCAGGGGCTGCAGCCTACTCCGTCGCCAGCAACTCAAGGCATCCCAGCTCCAGGTTGAGCTGTTGTTCAGCATCTTAGCTGTAGAGGTCAGTGTCACTGGCCATCATATGTGGAATCCGAACCGGGGCCCTCTGGCGTCCCAAGCCAGCTCTCAACCATTGCGCCACTCGGCCGGCCCCAGAGCAACTTTTAAACTCTCTCATTCCCAGCCAGATAATTTTTGTTCTCTCAAGAAACCAAATGCTCCTGACCTGCCACGCCCTTCATCCCACCCCCTTACTTACCTTGAGCCCTTTCACTGTTTACATAGGTTCTGCCTTTCCCATTGGACGGCTGTGCCACCTTTCCTGATCATCCCAACTTACAGTACTCTGTTTATTTTCTATATTCTCTCTGTTTAGGGGGAGTACAAGCACGATGATGGAGAGATTTGGGTGTCTATTAATGTGTATTCCAGCCCTGTGCATTGTAACCCCGGTGTTGTAATGCTGGGGATGCAACAGCACTCAGATGGGACAGTGATAATTAAGAATGTTTACAGGTGTCCAGCCTTTATTTTAGCAAAAATAGGAATACGAGGTCATAATCTGAACTTTTTCTGAATGCTGTCACTTGAGTATACATGAAAGCAGCCCTTAAAAAATATATATTATCAGCCCTGCCCAGGTAGGGGAGGGGCCACAGTTAAAGAAACCTCTCTACTGGGACTTGTATGAGCACATGCAGCAGCAGTTACCCAAGGCCAGGCTGACAGACCCCAAAGAGGACCCCATCCATGATGAGCCTGAGTTCCTGGTCCCCGCTGCTCTCCAGGGCCTTGATGATCTGCCACAGGAGCCCAAGAATGCATGGTGGTGCCAGGCTCGGGCGAAGGAGGAGGGTATGAGCCCCCTACAACCCGGCCGCTGCCAACTGTGTCATGCCACCCCTCGGAGCACAAAGCCCCAAAGCTCCCAAGCCCAGGGCCTGGCCTTCCCTGAACCTATGCTGCCACTGGCATTGCCACCAAAGGCCACAGCTCAGACCCTGCCCTGTACAGCCAGGTCCAGAAGAGCAAGGCCTCAGGGAGATGGGCCTGTGGGCTCCAGAGCAGGGGTGGTCAGGATGGGGGTCAAGTCAGAGGGCTCCACATGAGAAGTAGGCCAGGCTGGGGTGGCGGCTAGGAGGACCACAGGGAGTGGCACTTGGAGATCAAAGAAACCAGTGGGAACCAGAGGGCTGAAGGGGCCTCTGTGACATGATGGGACCAGATAGATCAGGTTAGTCAAGAGAAGGATGATCAATGCCCAGAAGTCCATGAAGTGGGACGGACGGCAGGGGTTTAGGGATGGAACCTAGGAGTCCCCTAAGTTATCCCCCCAAAAGGGACGGGCAACTGCTGGACCAGGTCTATGGAAAGGGTGCTTGGTCAGAGTACGTCCAGTTGGAGGGGACTTCATGAAGGCTGGACTGTGTCTGCATCCTTTCCCCTACGTTGCTCTTTGCCAGGGATTTTTTTTTGTAAGTTTTATTCTCATTAAAGTCAGTTTGGGTATAAAAAATAATTTAAAAAATTAAAAATATGTGTTATTTATTTACTTGTATGTAAATATATTATAAACATGTTGCCTCAGGCATTATAGCAAGTGATGACATGTGTATGTATGTGTATATTTAGCTTAAACACAAATCACTTTTGGGAAACTAAATTTTCATTGTACTTTCCCTCTGGAATTCTGAGATTGATTTCCCTGTGAGTAAAAGGTATAGTATCAAAGAGTCTTTAATCAGGGTTGAAGTGATTTCTAAGTTTCTGGGTTGATCAGGAGTGTTCTGCTTTAGGACATGATGGAACCTACTATCCCAGAAAGATGGATGGGAGATTTTGTCACTGCTGTCATGTAATTCTGAGTCTTCCAAAAAAAAGGTCTTTATGACCAGAGTAATGGCAGAGCAAAGAGAAAAAATCTGGAGTGATGGCCAAAATGGTTTATAAATAACACTAGTATTCAGTTAAAATGGAAAAAATAAAAACAAGGGGGAAAAAACCCCAGTTACATCCAATTTTGCATTTGGTTTATTGATTTTATAGGCTATGATAGTATTTGCCTTCAGAGAGCAAAGGGTCTTTAATATCATATTGATTTTGACCTTGGAGAATCATATCGACCTACTGCTTAAATGAAAAATAGCTTGATACCTTCATTTTTATTGGGCAACATTCTTATGGGGAAGACTTAGCTCTAAATCCTTGTGTGTTCAGCAAAACGTTTCACTTGCTTTCCTTTATTATTCGTAAGGCTTTCTTCCTTTCTTTACAAATGAGAATGCCATGAGCACAGCTCCCATGTGGTTCCTTAATTAGTCAGAAAGACTTGCAGTTCTGCTCTACCATATACTTTTTCTTCCCGGGAGCTGAATTTAACGCACTCTGCCATGTCAAAGTGCTAGGGCTGCCAAATGTGCTCAGGCCAGGGAGATCCCAGGACAGGGAATATCTGTGAGATTTTCTCCCAGGAAAACAGCAGCGCCATAGCCCTTCTGTTAGCTTCATGGGGCCGCTTGAGCTGCTAACAAATGAGGATCCTGACAAAACAATGATACTTTACATTCTCAGCTGGGAAATTGTTTTTTTACATTAAGTAAGTACTGTTGTAAAGGTAGGTGCAGGTAAAGGGAGGGAGCTTGAGGCTGTTAATTTAACTCAGGAGAAAAATAGAATTTTGCTAATTGTAAATATCTCATACCACTGATTTACAGCCTTGATATTTTAATACATCCCACTATGGTATTCCTTTTCACTCAGTGAAATAGTCGATACTGTACGTTGAAATTCCCTGCACCTTCATTGTAGGTACTCATGGTTTCAGGAGTGTGCAAACTGCTAAAGACTTGTCCTCACCAATCCTGCATTTATTACAGTGAAGTTTACATTTTCATTTATAGCACATCTGACAGCTTCTTGTAATGACTCTAAAGTAGAGTTGCTTTTTCTGCTATTTTATTTATTGGTTAACATATAAACTTAATTTTTTTAGAAAAGTTTGATTTTCGTTTGAATATACTCCCTGAAGTTCTCTTTCAAGTGTGTTTTTTTTTTGTCTTATATTTATGCCCCCTGTGTCATAAGACATAACTACGCTATAAAGCACAGTCCCAGGGCAGAAGCTGGTGGGCAGGACCCACTAATCTGACCAGAAACCACAAGAATCACCACAGGTGTCCTGCATTTGCTCAGTCAGGTCAAGGGGATCTATTTGAAATGGGCCTTGAAGAGCGCAGAGGAAATCAGCAGGCAGAGATGGTCACCACGGGAGATTTGTCCCAGAAAGGAGCCCTAATTTAGAGAAGATTCCTGGTAGACAGGAACAAATGTGCCAAGGCCCAGTGGTGGCTATGTGTGGGGGATACTGAATTACCCACTTTGAATGAAGCGAAAACTACCTTGCTGCAGAAAGTACGGAATAGGATTGGGTTATGGTCCACCTAAGGATAGTTTTGAATGCTGAAATGATGAGATTGTACATCAGGAAAAGGATACCCCTTGCAAAAATTGAGCAAGGGGAGGTAGTAATTGAAGCGGTCTTTTAGGAAAATAAATCCCGGCAGTGCATGATATATGGTGTACTAGTAATCTAGATTGTAAGGCTCCAAGATCAAATAGATCACTTCGTAAATGCTTACTGATAGAATCATTAACACAAACATATTAAACAGGAACAGGGACTTCTGACTTTTAAGTAGATAGGGACACTGATTAATAAAACCATTGGAAACGAAATTTTCTTTATAAGGAAGAAGGATCCAAAATAGTCTTAGGAAATAAGATGCGATGTGAGTTGAATCTCAAATAATCCAATTTTTTATCCATTTAATGCATATGTATTGAATGCTTACTATGTGTCAAGCTGGGAACTAGAATCTCTGCATACAAAGTAAGCAAATAGACATGGCACCTTCCCTCCTCAGGCTTCTTGTGTTACAGTGGATGGGGGGTGGTTAAAGGAAGGGCATCACGCCTACTAACAAGATTCATGGGAAGCGATTCATTATAATAAACAGTTTAAAGTACTATGAAGGAAAACGTAAAGTCTTGATAACAGATTTTAACACTTTGGCTTGATTCATATGGGATGCAGTAGGGGTGGGGGATAAGTAAAAAAGGATATTCAAGAGACCTGAAGATTGAGTAGAAGTAAGATAGTGAGGTCACTATCATGAGAACAGCTCTGCGGTGTGAAAATGCTTGCCATGATTCAAGAACAGACAGAAGGAAAGTGTGACTAGAGCAGAGGGAAAAGTGGAATGGCTCTAGATGAGACTGGACAGATTGACATGGGTCATATTTAGTGGGATTTTGTAGGCCTCATTAACCAGAGCCTAATGCTATGAGTCTAGTGAGAATCTGAAATGGTAAAGTGGTATGATTACATTTGCATTTTTTAAAGAGTATTCATCAGTAATGTGTATAATAGACTAAAGGAAAGAATAAATGCTCTAGTGCTCTTTGGCATTAGGCAAATGGACTTGAGCTAACTTGCAAAGATCAGGGTAGGATTTCAATTTCAGCAAGTAGAAATATTAAACAGGGTGGAAATATTAAACATGCCATTCCAGGTTGAATAAGTACTACTTAGGGAAATGCTGAGCTGCTGTAAGGTCATCCAACAATTCAGTTACTTAAAGAACTGTATGATTTCACAAATAAACTTCTTAAGATGAGAGGCCAGGTCAGAGGAGTGGTACTGCCTCGGATGGTCATTTTTCAGAATGGGGTTAGCCAAGTTGTTCCTAAACTATCCTCCAGGATAGCGCTTCCCAAATTTTAAATACATCATAGTCGCCTAGAGAGCTTGTTCAAATGGATTCCTGGGCCCCACTTTCAGAGTTTCTGATTCATTTGGTCTGGGGTAGTGCCTGAGAATTTGCATTCCGAGATCTCAGGTGCTTCTGCTGCTGCTGGTCTAGAGACCACCCTTCAAGGACCATGGCCCTGGAGTATCATTCTTGTCTGCGTGTTTGAGGCTGTGCCATGGAAGTGTCTGTCGTCTAGCTCATGACAAGGGGAAGAGAACATGGTGAGACACACACATCGCTTCTACTCACATTCCATTGATGAGAACTTAGGCAATGTTGCTGCTCAAGGAGACTGAGACATTTAGTCTCGCTGGGCAGCTCTAAGACCAGCTAACAACTCTATACATATGGAAGAGGCAGAGAACAGATTTAGGTGGGAAACTAGTGGCCCTGCCATAGGTACTAGAGTAAAACTGAGGAGGCAGGACACTGACACACTTTGGATGGAGCACTTGAAAGAAGTAGAAGATATAGGACCTAAAGCCATTTGTATTTGGTTTTGTAAGCATTGGAGAGCCGTTAAGACTTTAAATTATATGGCCTGACTCTATGAGAAGATACGCAATGTTAGAAAATGGGCAGATATCCGAGTATACAGCAAGAAGAGTTGGGAGAAAAAAATGGAGGGAAGAATGCATGTCTTCCATTAAACCATCTGTTAGTAAACTTGGATTCTATTATCTAGAATGTTTCTTGTGCATTGTGTCTTATCTACCATGGGTAATGAAGTGTCTTTAAATAAACATTAGTGAAGTCAGACTTTTTTTTGCTCTGAAAAATGTATGAAAAGAGAGAACTCATGAATTTTCAACTGAATATATTGATAACGTGAACTTGAAATGCAATTTTAAAAATATTAATATACAAATGAAGCAAGTGTAAACCATTTTGATGCAAAATATTTTCAACTTTTTATTCTGACTATACCGACATTTTACTTAAGGGGTACAAACATATATTCAGATGATAGTATAAGATAGATAGATGATTATATTCTATATTTACTGCTTAAGCTTTGCCAAGTGTAATTATGTTAGGTTAGTATATTCATTTTAAAAAATTTCTTGCTGTCCTCCTACTTCACTAAGTTGTTATTGAAACTAATGAATTAAAATTTGAAAGTTATTTAATTGGGGAAAATCCACTATTAAAATACTTAACATTAGCATATTTAATGAAAATAATCTTCAACTTCAGTTTTGTAGTGTTATTAAGTGATATTTAGAGAAAGATACCTATTAAATTAGGTGAATAGATTATTTTAACTTTTTCCCCAATGAGGACATAAAATACTGAATTTCATTTTAACGTTATGATTTTTTCTTTCATTTCCCAGTGGTGGGCTGATCATGAGAGCACGAATTATTTTTTTAGTTATTAACAGAAATACCTCACGTGCTTGGAAATCAGATTGCTAGTTATAAAGACTCCCTGAATTAAGCTCCACCCCTGAATTTAGCAGAAAAATAACACATTAGAAGCAGATGTAGAGCTGCTAATGGTAGGTGCATAGAGAGGAATGAAGGAAAAAGAATCTACAAACAAGAGCAGGAACAGGAAAGTGATAAAAACCACATTCAGAAGCTAGAAAGCTAGCCACATGGCACAATGAAGGTAGGACAACACCTCACCTGCACAGGTAGCTTTCAGCTGGTTTAGGTCAGGCTATAGTTGGAGGACTCCCATCCTGCATCTGGGCTCCACCAAATTTTGATCAATTCATAAAATGTATTTTTACTACAGTGAGAGTTCCTTCTGTTTTGGTGGCATCTGGCAGGCAGATTGTAAAGCTGAGCTGTTCCTATAGACATGAGAATTTGGGATAATACGTTCTTCATATAAGAGGTGAGAAGGAAGGCTCCAAGTCCCAGAATCACAGTGTCCCAAAGAGAAGGCACAGTTCATACTTCCTGCAGTAGCCATTAGCATTCTCAGACAGCCACATGGTGCTCAAGCAGAAGATGATAGTTGTGGAATTTTGTTTTCCAGTTTACCCAAGCTTACTTTTTTTTACTTTTTATTACATTCACCACTTAATTCCTCCAGATTTTTCATTCAAAACTTTTAGTACTTCAAAACAAACACAGAAATCCTTAAAAACACTGAAAACCACCTTTTAAAATGTCAATATTACGTAAAATATCAGGAAAATTTACAATTGATTTGAGGAATGATTATTTTGAAATATATTTAAATGTTTTTAAAACCTTAATTATGTAGAAGTTTTTTTTATTGGAACATTGTTCCCTGATTGGATGATTCACACTTTCTAATTTCTTGGCAATAATATCATAGCCTCCTAGTCATGCAAGTTCCAGGAAGCTGTATATTGGAGAAAGTACAAAATTTAAGAAATTAAATTTACAAATCAATTCTTTCTTCTCTTTATAAATGATTCAGATAACTAGATTCTAAACTTTAAATAATTAATAAAATATTCTTTATGCAATCACAGTGATAATCACTTAGCAATCTGAAAAATCTAGCATAACAAATCCTAAATCACCATATTTTATAAAAATATTGTAAGATAGCATCTCATTTTTTCATGTTTTAGATATTAATAATTAGAAGCTGAACCTACACAATTCTAAATAATAACAAAAAATATAGTATTCTAAGAATAAGTGTCCATGGGGCTCACCAGTATTAAAACATATCTTTAAGAACATATCTGCATTTTATTTTTTTTAAAGATTTTATTGGGGAATTCGGGGAGGGGAACAGCGTTGGGGAATCAGGGAAGGGGAACAGACAAGTTGCTGTCTTTTTTGTTCTCCAGTCTAGTTGTGGAGGACGTCGCTTCACTGGCCCATGTTGGTATTGTAATCATTGTGCTCTTCCCAGCTGAGGCAGATCGGTTGCCGGCCATTGGATGGCCACTCACAGTGGTTCACAGCAGCTCACTCTGGCTGCTGGCTACTCACAGTAGCTTACGGCAGCCTACTGCAGCCCCACTGCAGCCTACGCTGTCGCTGGCAACTCACAGAAGCCCAGCTCCAGGTCGAGCTGTTGTTCAGCATCTTAGCTGTAGAGGACGCAGTGTCACTCGCCCATGTGGGGTCCGAACCCGGGCCCTGCTGCTCAGAGCTGGCACTCCCAAGCCAACTCTTAACCAACGAGCCACTTGGCCGGCCCCATATCTGCATTTTAAATGGCCAAATTATCATCCAGATAATTAATGCTATATAAGAAACAGTAACATAAATATTCTCTTAGCTTAAAAGTTACTGTTTAAATTTTGTTGACGTTTCCAATACTGGAAAGAAGGAAAGTTTTTCTGATTAGGTATTCTTACTATGATTTTACTCTCAACTCACATTTTTTAAATAAAAGCCCTGAGAGATCCAGAGAGATTAAATTATATTCCACCTTCATGGATCTAACTAGCAGAATGACAAAAATACAAAGCAACCTTATTTTCCAACCCAGTGTGCTTTGGGGAGATGCACAGGTAATTAAAGAGGATAAAATGTGCAGAAGTACTTTGCAGATCAACCTTTGTGTTTTTCTTCCAAAATCCAAAGAAGACCCCATTGTGAGCTAAAGTTACTATTCCAAGATTGTAGCATTTGCATAAACAATTTTTTGGAAAAAGCCAGTGATGCTTAGGTCAAACATTTGATGAGCAAATCAATTGCATTGTTCATTGGGTGAGCCTTTCTGTTTAGTGAACTAGAATGTAAGTGGGATTGTTTCTAAATATAAATAACTTTTTACTTAAAAAATTACTTTTCCAATGCAGTTTAGGTGCTTTCAGCTTTATAAACAGTGAATTTACACTTCAGAAATCAATTTTCATTATTTCTATTGACTTAATAAAATAGTATCTCACAGATTTCGTGTTGTTCTAAAGTGGTTTTTGTGGGGGGTTTTGCTATATTTGATATAATATAGACATCATTCAGATGTCTAAGAGAGTTATTAATATCTTCTTACATTCATCCAAATCAAGTTTACACAAACTTCACACTTAACTGAAAGAAATGTACTTGCCACTGCAAGCAGCTTTACAGAACCTCTAGTATCGCATAGAGATCAAAAGGGAAACATGATTGTATGATGTGGCTGTTAAGGATTTATCACTAGAATCGCCCAACAAACTCTTAGGGGAGTTATTTTTCTTATTTAATAGTTGGAGAAACTATGGTATAAATGGATTATAAGACTTATCTCACTGACCATTGCACTGTTTTATAATGTAAATAACTCAATTCCATGGGTTTTGCTAGCAACCTTGCTAGTACATGTTCCTCAAATGTTGTGTAAATTCATTTGGGGTGGGGGGCGGTAGAAGTATATGGAAATACTACTTTGGTTAGTAATGCATACATTTATATTTTAATATTAAAATGTTTTTGGAAAATATTAAGTATTTTTGACATTATCTGGAAATAACCCATTATTTTAAATGAATTAAATTTAACTTTTAATTAACTTTTAAAAGTTAATAAAAGTTGTCTTAGTTCATCATGGAATTTAAGCCTCGTTGTAAAATTTAAAATTATGTACTCATGTGTGAAAATGATAATTGATTATTTTTTTCAAGAAAATTAGTAAAAAGGTTGCAATAATTGAAAAGAAGAGGTTGTGGCATTAATCATACAGAAGATATCATAGCATAGTAATCTCTAAAAAGTTACCACAATATATGAGTGATAGATAACATTTGCCCTGATGTTTTCAAAATGATAGGAGGAGAACCATAGGATCTACTGTTTTCTGTAGAAACTTATCTGAAATTCTTATATCATAGATTAAATTTCTGTGAGTTCTGAGAATTTCTCTGAGATTTTTCAGAAAAAAATATTAAGTCATCTTCAAACGTTTAAGGTTTTATGGAACTATGTATCTTACTAATAGGCTGTGTTCTTCGTTTCTGTAGCTGCTAATCTTATACTTTTTTAAAGATTTTTTCATAAATTAAGAAATTATTTAAGGAATCTAGCTTTGTTCCCTTGAAGAGAGCTTTGCAATATCACAACAACTCCCTTCTAATGGAAAACACTCTATGATTCAGTGTAGCTGAAGATAGCTGCTAATAATTACTGTGCTCACAGCACACTTATCTTGACTGTGCCATTTTCTCTGGAAAAGAAAATAACATTTAATATTTTTGAGTTTTACAAAGAGTAAGGGAGTTAACCTCATTTTGAACAAACAACAGGATGTCTTAATCTCTTAGTAACAAAAAGATCTCCTTAGGATTCTCTGACATCAAAATTTAATATTACTGTATCTATAGTTTGTAAAAGAGGTACAGATCTAACAACGGCACAAAATGTACAAGGAATTTATAGGTGTCTTAGCAGGTTGTCAGGGTCATCAAACCTTATGCTCTTCAGTTTTTCCTATTATTTTGGTAGTAAAATACACATGACAAAATTTATCATTTCAACTATATTTTTCTGCACATATTTTATAAACATTTAATAACCCAGAACTCAGCTATTTAGAATATCAGTATCCCCATAATGTCACCCCAATATAACAAATTATTTCAGAATGTCTTCTTAGCATGTATTAGCTACCCATTATACAGCAAATAATGAATTCACAAACTTCAACTTGTTCTTCAAGTTCTTGCTTTGTCACTTAATATATATCTTAAATATATTTCCATATTTGCCCCGTTTTAAAATTTTATTTTATTGGCATTAACACACAATATGGGATCTAGCCTCTTAAATTTTTGAGTATACAATATATTATTGTTGACTACAGATAAAATGTTGTACAGCAGCTCTAGAGCTTTTCATCCGTGTAACTTGAGACTTAATGTCTGTTGATTAGTAACTGCCCTTTTTCACCTCCCTCCAACTTGTGGTCACTCCTGGTCTCTGATTTTGTGAACTTGACTCTTAGCTATCTTATCTGACTGTAATCATATAATGTTTGTCTTTGTGTGACTGGTTTATTTAACTTAGTATAATTCCCTAGAGGTTTATTTATGTTCTGGCATACTACAGAATTTCCTTCTTTTTTAAGGCTGAATAGTATTCCATTGTGTGTATATATCACAGTTTTTATTATTATTATTAATTCCTCTGCTGATGGCCATTTAGGCTATTTCCATATCTTGACTATCGTGACTAGCGTTGCGATAATAAGAGTGCAAATATCTCTTCAAGGTCTTGATTACAATTGTCTTGGATAAATACCAGATTACTGGATCATATTGTAGTTCTATTTTTAATTTCTTGAGTCCTTTCCATGCTATTTTCCATAATGGCTGCACCATTAGCATTTAGCATTTCCACTAGTAGCATACAGGGGTTCCTATTTATCCACATCCTCACCAACATTTATTTTGTTTTTGTTTTATTTATTTATTTATTTATTTATTTGGTTTGTTTGGTTGTTGTTTTTTGGTTTTGGTTTGTTTTTTTTGTTGTTGTTGTTGATAATAGTTATCCTAACAGTCCTGAGGTAATATCTTGTTGAGTTTTTTATTTGCTTTTCCCAAATGATTCTGATTTTTATTTTATTTTATTTTTTTTTAGCATTTCCTCATATTCCTGTTGGCCATTTATATTTCCTTTTTTGGAGAAATGTCTATCAAAATCTTTAGCTCATTTTTAATTATTAGTTTTGTTTGTTTGTTTCTTTGTTGGGGGGGCGAGGTTATTTTGTTTTACTGTTGAGTTGTAGGAGTTCCTTGTACATCTGCTTTACTCCTTTTTTAAAAAAAATGTGGAATGCAGCTATCACCACTATCCATTTTCAGAACTTTATTATTATTCCAAACAGAAGCTCTGTACTAATTAAACAATAATGCCTATCCTTGCTATTTTTTTTTCTATTAAATTTCAGATGCAGTTATACTACTGCTATCAAGTAGTAGTTGAGTAAATCAGCAGATACGCCAATAAAAAAAAATGGAATCTAAGACTCTGTTCTATAGTGCTTTAAGGTGCTACCAAGATACTTGTTATGCTTTCCGTGGAATTATTTGTTAGTTTAAACTTTCCTCGTAGATCACATATAAATTTATGTTAATCATGATTTTGTATTTATAGTCTTTCCTTGAGAAGGCAAATAAAAGTATGGGATCTTTCATAAGACATTCATAGCAATCAAGAAATGCCTTGTTGCTTAGGATTAATTATAAAGATAAAAGTGTACTTGTTTTTGTGATAGCTTTTACCAATGTTAGTCTTTACCCAGGGCATTCCCTTTCATTTCCAAAACAAAATGTAAGTATATTTTGATTACTTCATCTTTGACTATTGCCTCATAGATTGTTTGAAATTATAATTATGGAACAAAATCTTATTTTTGTCTATTTTAGACAGTTAGTTGTTGGAAATATGTGATCACCTATTATATAAGAGAATGAGTTCACTTGAGAGAGGGGAGCCATAATTAAGAAACATCTCTAAATTTAATTTGATTTCAAATAATTAACATTATACATAAAATATTAGTGTTTCAAACTTACCTAGAATTAGCCCTTCTTCTCCCTTAGCCATTTCATGTCTTCACAATATTTTTGACTACATTGAAAGCTCCTTTGAGGCCAGAAAGGGTGATTTAATGTTTTAAGAACACCTAATAAATATGGCATTGGTGTAGTTAGCTCTTAGCATATTTCTTAAATGAAATGAATAAAAGTTAAACATATCCACACAATTTGTCTTTTGCCACTGAGATTTTGAATTTGGGATTTCTTTTCTATCTTAACTTTAATCAAGATTGAGTCATCCCTTTTCAAATGAAACTCTCTTAAAAACTGACACAAATTATCACTTATTATTATTCTTATGGTTAAATCATGTTTCTCTTATTTTATATGTATGAATTATTCTTTACATTAAAAAATAATATGAAGAAAAGATACATACCTTTTACTGTTGTAATGAAGATTTTATTCTTTAAAATATAACTTTAAAGTTTTAACCTAGAATCTATTACCTAGTAACTACTAAATTGGTTCAATAAATTTAACTTACATTTGGAAAAAAAATTTCAAATAATAAAGTAGAAATACGTATCTATTCTTTTGTGGTTTCAAACACATAGAAACTAAAATATTTAAAATGTTTTACTTTCAGAAGAAAAAGTATACTTCTCAGATACACAGTTTGGAGGCCATGTTAAGTGAATATTTTCCTAAGAAATGTTGTAAATTAAAAGGAGTATATCATAGAAAATTGCACATGAGAGAGAAAAACAAATGCCAGTAACCCAACATTGCAAAATTAATTAATGGGTGGATGGATGGATGGATGGACTGATGGACATCAATGACTTATAGAGCTCCACATGGAGAGACAGGTACTTACGCTCCCAGTGAGGGCTGGCAAACATGTTCCCATGTTGCCTAACTCCGAACCTCTTCTTCAAGCTCAGGAGGAAACATATGCTGTTGCTCTAAGAGGGAACAATTCTTCCTTTAGTAACATTTTCTAAATGTCTCTCTCAGTGGTGTTTTAAGGAAATTGGTATTCTGTTGGGTCGTCAGTAAAGTCATGACGCATTTTTGCATTGAAAAACATAGAAAAAATATGGCATGACTTTCCCGATGACCCAGTAGTTTATTAAATATTATAGTTCACAGGGCTGTCTTAGTCTGTTTGGCCTGCTATACCAAAATACCATAACGAGGTGGCTTATAAAGATCAGAAATTAATTTCTCACAGTTCTGGAAGCTTGAAAGTCCAAGATCAAGGAATGCACAGGCAGATCCAGTGTCTTCTTCGAGTGCACTTTCTTGTTCATAGGTGGCACCCTCTTAGCTGTAATCCCAGGTGGCAAAAGGATCAAAGGAGCTTCCTCTGGCCACTTTTATAAGGGAAGTAATTCCACCCATTCATGAGGACTCCGTCCTCATGATCAAATAAATCACCTCCCAAAAGTCCTCCCTTCCAATACTATCACCTTGGGGATTAGGTTTCAACATATGAGTTCTAGGGGGACACAAACATTCATACCATAGCAAGAGTTACAAAAATCTAACCCAAGGATTAACCTTTTTCAAAGTACCACATAATACTAAACCATGCTGAATGGCATGGTGCCATTAAAGATAATGAAAAGTCACCACATTAAGAATTCAGAGACCTGGTCTAATTCCTGACATTTACTAACTAGATGCACAACATGTGTAAGCGAATCAGCCATCTGACTCTCTTTTCCTCATCTGTGAAGAGAGGATTGGATACTATTATGTCTGTGCTGCCGTCCAGTTCCGAATGCCTCATTCTATGCTAAATATATGTTCATCTTGCTTGAACAATGCACAAGGCTCTTTAAACGTCTTTTGGGTCAGCCTTATAAACATAGTTTATTAATGTATAGTACCGGTTGGGGACATAGGGTGATGAAATCTCCTTAGAATTATCGGACTCCTTTTATTCTGTATAGTTGACTTTCAAGGTTTATGCTAATAATTACTTTTAACATTAAATACCATATTTCTACATAGCCCTTTAGATGAAGTTTCTTCCACTAGTTTTGGATTTATAGCTACAACCTAATTTGTCATGGCATTACGCACTTGCATTAATCACACAGCTGCCTGACTTCAAGCAATCTCAAACAGGTCAGTCACAAATCAGGACGTAATGAAGCTAAAACCTCCCTGAATCTTAGGGAAATAGGTGTCAACATGTAGGTATAAGGAGTAGTTGCATTTGTTGCCTTCTCAACTACTCAACATCTCTTTAACTGGTTTTACCAAAAGCCATTAATTTTGTCCTAGGTTACTTTGAGCAGGTAGTCTGACACTTAAGACTAGGTAGCAGGTGACTGGGTGCAAAACAAACCCCTCAAGTATCTGGAAAGTTACAGTTAAAGAATAGATCCTCTCACAAAGAAAGGAGCTAGAGAAATGCCAGCATCGGTACGCAAGGACAATTTAGTGGAAAGACAACAGCCCTGACCTCTTAGGAGCCACTGAAATGAGAAATGAAATTAAGCAGAAGCCTTAGGAAAAAGCAATACAGAAATATGGAAAAATCCAGACAGTAACTACTGTACTATGTATAGTATAGGAAGTGTTATTCATAACGATTACCATGAATCATCAAGAACAATTTAAATTATGTGTTGTATGCTCTATTCAGAGCATATTTTAGAGTGTATTCAGTGTACTCTGGCTGTGAAGTACAGGGTTTGAGAATAATTTAGAATCAGAGTTCTAAAGCTACTTGAGATAAGGAATGCAGAGATCTCCAAATTTGAGATCACTGGGGAGACAAAGAAATATCCTCATACTCCTTTTTATTTAGAATTGTAATATGTTTATATAAATACTTTAATTTTGTACCCTTTCACATTTGAACTTCCTTGACCATATTTTACAAGTGTCCTTCCTTGTGCCAGTACAGGAAATTATCATTCATTAGGTTGGACATAATTTAGGAAACTAGTATTTATTTAGCACCAATCTACGCCCTATAACATTTGATCCTCAATTTAGTTTCTTTCATTTCTGTTTTACCATTTTGTTAGAGGGAGAAACAGAAGATCAAGGGAGTCCAATTACTAGTTCAAAGCCATGTCACCCAAAAACAACAAAGCTGAAATTTGAATTCAGATCTGTCTGTCTCCAAAAGGAAAGTTCTTTCCAACATGTGCTATCACCCTCCTAAAAAATCTTAATGGAGGTCATGAATATCGGCATTATCTTCAGTCCATAGAATCACGTGTCTTCCTTAAATTTTATGACATTTATTTTTATTAGTAGTAAGTAACAAATGCACAAAATTTCAACTAATCATGAACTGAAGACCCATGCGAAAGTGTAAAATGATCTTGAAACCTTCGTGATCTCTTTTCTCTGAATTTTTTCATTTGTGACTTCCACCAATTCCTCCACCTGTAGTTGTCCATTTTTGCTTGAGCACTTTGGTTGACAGGAAGGTTGCAACTTCACAGGGTACACATTTATTTCATAATGTTTTAGTTTAATGAACATCAAGCCTTCTATTAGTTTGGCTTCTGTCTCTCAAGAGCTCCCAGCCACTGTCTGTAGTTCTACCTCAGACAGCAGAGCACACTAAGTCAAACCCTCTGTTTCACATATCTTCTTTTCCAGGATAACACTCCTGCTTTTCATAATAAGCCCTCATATGACATATGTTCCTCATACTACCAACTCCTGGTTACTTTCTTCTTATTTTAGACCAGTAGTTCTCAACCTGGGCAGAGCCCTGGAATCAACCGGAAGCCTTTAAAAAATAATAATGAAGAAAGTCGCAATAGATTTTCTCTCGCTTCATTAACAATATCCAACACATCATCCACAGAAGATGCAGGCAGATGATCTGTGTGTGAAGAACATGATTCACCGTCCCAGCTTCACAGTGAAATCACTGGCCTTAGGCATGTCATTTTCCCACTGTGACTTCTCAAAATCTGCATGAAGATACAAACACAGTCATGCCTGCCCTGCCTACCTCATGCACTAGTTGGGAAGAACCAGTGTGCCTTACAAACTGTGCATCATCATAAAAACGTTATCATTACTATTATCATCACCTGTTAAATTTTCTTAAATGTAGATTTCTTTCTAATAATGCTTACTGTCCATGTATCAGCTTACTTAATGCATTCCCTAACTCCTGTAGCCTTTTTTTACTTTTCTAACTTTGAGACATTACATTCCTCTTCATAATTTATTTAAATGAAAATAAGACAACCACAGAACTCCTCAACAAATACACATATTTGTGGGGCATCAGTAAAAAAAAATAAAAAGGAGAATCCAAGTTATTAAATGTCCCATTTGTCTCAGTCGTCACTCTACTGCCACTTACTTCTCTTATGCTGTGTACACATAAACCAATATTTATCTGTAGTGCTTTATGTGTTTTATGCTAGGAACACCAAAGGTGTACCCTGCAATCCAGAGAAAATTTTTCTAGTCTTTGCTCCCTCATTACCAATCTTTTGTGGCATAACAGAGTTGTAGAGAAAGTACTTGGAAAAGAATAAAGAGGGATATGAATGTAATGAATAGTAAATATTAGTCTGCTATAGGAAAAAATAATTTATAATTATAAAAACCTTCAAATACCAAAAAAGTATATATAGGTTCTACTTTAAACACATGATTTATATTTTTTATTTATTTAAAACCTTCTAGATAGTTACCTCTTCCTTCTTAAAAAACTTGATGCTAAAATACAGAGAAGATGTGAAACAATTTATATGTCAATAGTTTTCCTAATCTGAACTAGAATATTTGGTTGGAGATGTATATGCCCAGTGTTATCTGAAGCACTAAAAATATCTGCTTTAGTACAGAAAAAAATTAAAGTGGCAGAATGTTATTTTTATAATCAGATAATTGGGAATCAAATGTGTCAAGTTTTTCAGTTAACACTTTTATTTTGTAGTAGTTTGGTGTTCCCAAGTTTGTTTTCATTTTAAGGGTTCTATTCCAATGTTTTTTTAAATTTGATAATATTAGAGAAATATATTTGTTATTGAGAAATATGTGACTAGTTGGTTGTTTCATATAAAGTTATATCTATTTAAAGAACAAAAACAGTCTTTTGTTTTTCACATTGTAGTTTTTAATATGCTCCAGCCAGTGTTATATTTTTAAAGGAAATATAAATCTCATACCATTTTTATTTCTCCCAAGTGAAAATTAGCTGTGAGTCTGTTTGAGTTTCACCCAATGCAAGAAAAATTCCGGCTGGGTACTGAGTCCCCCAGCACAGGATGTCTGCTGCTGTCATTGTCATTGCTGTTGTTAGAAACTTGAAAATTTGATTTACCAAAATACAGAGCTGAAATTATCCACTCCTAGAGGTTCTCCTACATCACTTTTAGCTCAGCTAGAGCTATAATTAAATTCCATTACACTCATGATCCAGAATGATCAATTAAGTCAATGATTTTCAAACTTCTTTACCAAGTAAGTCTAAAATGAAGAGAAATTTAAACACAACACTGGGATGTTTTGGGGTATAGACTAAAGCCACTTGTATCAATATGAAAATGTATTTAAAAGTTCAAATTTTACAGTATACTCCTACACTACAATTTATCTTATTTGATGCTACAAGGCATTTCTCACCACTAAGGAAATCTGATGATGCTGGGAGATCCATTCATTCCTTTTCTTCTCTAATACTCTTGTACAACTCTCTCCTGGATTTTCAGGCTTAAGATACCAATCAGATTGGAGCTGAGTGAGCAAGTAGAATGGTACTAGGAGAAGTGGCAGGAGGCTAGTTCACATATGACCTTGTAGATTATTAAAAGATTTCATCTTTTACTCTAAGACTGGACTATTTGGAAGGTTTTAAACAAAGGCACGACATAGTTAGACTTAGAGTTTAGAAGGATAACACTGGCTACTGGGTTAAGAATAACTTAGGAGCAGTCAAAAGGTAAAACAGAGGCCAGTTAGAAGGCTTCTGAAATCATCCATATGAGATGATGATGACTTGGATCAAGTTTGTAGGAGTGGAGATGAATAAGTGAACATATTGTAAAAGCAGATCCAGAAATATTACTCAGCGGTAATTTTTGTTTTTAATCTGATATATGCCACAACGTGGATGTATCTCAGAAACATCATGCTGAGTGAAAAAATACCAGATGTACAAGATTACATATTGTATTATTCTATTCAGGTAAAATTCTAGACTAGGCAAAACAAGTGC
Source organism: Hipposideros armiger (assembly GCF_001890085.2). Taxonomy (NCBI): domain Eukaryota; kingdom Metazoa; phylum Chordata; class Mammalia; order Chiroptera; family Hipposideridae; genus Hipposideros; species Hipposideros armiger. Next base: position 191,876 of record NW_017731701.1, read on the forward strand.
CAGAAAATAGATGAGTATATTCTTGGTGGGAAAGTGGGATAACCACAAAGGAGAGTGAGGGAAATTTGTGGAGTGATAGAATGTTCTAAAACTGGGCCATGATGGTGATTGCTTGTGGAAATGTACAAATTCCTCCATCATTTATCACTTCTCTTTAAATGTCTATAACCCACCCAGAAGCTCCCCAGCTAACCTGTAGGAAAATAACTTGGCTGAAAAGATGCTCATTGGCAATGACAATTGATTGAATGTGCCTCCTTAAGATCACTCAGCACTAAGAAGAAGGAAGAAAATAAAAAAGATCAAACAAGTGTCATCATTTTGAAGCCTCAGTTTATTTTGAGAAGTTATAACTTGAGGCCAAAAATACTTACCAAATGAAACAGAATCTACACTTATATCAGAATAAATTAACGAAAAATCTTGCCGATTATTAGAAAAAGTGTAAACCACTGGCTCCTTTATGATTGAGTGGAACAGGATTGGAAAATTGTTTGCTCTCTTGTCTTTGATCAACTGACTTTGACTATAGATATCCAGTGACCCATTAGTCCGTCTCTTAGATCCACTTCTTCACTTTGCTTGGCCAATAACAGCCAATCCAGTACCTGCCTGGCAACACACACCTTGACTCATCCCCATATTGTGTCTGACGCCATTGGCCTTGTGGTACGTCCCTAATATTTTAGTGAGCAGCTGCTCTCATCTTCAGCTCAGATGTTTCCCTGGCAAGCTTGAGCTTGCGTTGACTTGATACATTGTTCTAACTTTAACGAGGCACTTTTGAATTTATGCTAGATTGGAAGTCTTTGTCTTCTCTCATCACTTTAGGAAACATATTTTGGAATTTATGATTTTGGCTTGGTTCTGGAAAGCCAGTCAAAATTTTTAGCAACCAGTGACTATTATTTTCATAGTGTATGAGTTGATGAAGTTTGGATCCTTTTGTTTTATAAATTCCAAGACTGGTTTTCTCAAAGTGTCTTCTTTCTCTTGCTATTATTAATCAGGATGTTTATGATACTGGCTTGCTGTCACATGCAAAATGGATATTAATAAATCATTGCCAGGTTCAAACTACTATTGTTCAATTTGCATTACATTATATAAGCTTAAATTCAGAAATCCATATGGTGGTATGCATATCTATTGGGTCGTTGGAAAAGTCATGACATATTTTTTCTGTTTTCCATACAAAAATTCATGATAACTTTTCCAACGACCCAATACAAACATACATACGTGTGTGTGTGTGTGTGTGTGTGTGTGTGTGTGTTGCTTTTGAAACCAACCACCAATATTCACCTTTTGTTAAAGGCTGAATCTTGCTTAAACAAGACCTCTATGCTTTTTCTCATTCTGCAGTGCTATACTTAGCACTTTCTTCTAACAATAATTCCCTCACTGTATGGTAGGTATTTACCAAAGGTTATTATAGTATCTATATATATTGTAACTTCCCCTATAGATTAACACAGGTTTTGAAATTGTTCCATAATGAGACTGACTACTGATCAATACTAAGGTCTGAAACATGGATTTTGACTCACTGTGTTTAATGTAATGTGTGTGCTGCTTCATTGCTTCTTAACGCCACATCATGTCAGACTTGATAAGTACTAGAATCAAACCTATTTTAATCTTGTTTTATATTATGCACTTAAAGAAAATGATGCTTTTAATTTGTACAGAAGTAATTCATCTTTGTTAGATTTATTCACTTTTGAAAAACAAATTAACCCAAAGGAGTGCGCATTTTAAGCATTGTACAAGCTCCTTTCTTCATCCAATATGTTGTTTCTCCATGGTAATTGGCCAGTGACTCATTAATTTATTGTCTTCTTTTAATTATCCTCCAGATGATATTCACTCTTAGTAATTGTGTATCCTCAGATATTCAGTAGCTTTAAATTTGGAAATAGAAACAGTTATATTAAAAACAAACTAAAGAGACTTTCAAAAGTAAATCAAGCTGTTACTAATGCTAAGAAATATTTTGACTCAAAGTAATGAAGACTATCAGTGATATTTAAATGACATCTGTAGTTTCAAACTATTAATCTTTTTAATGCACATATGCATGGCATATGTAAATATTTTATCACTCATCCCTAAAAGCTTAAAGAATTGTTGAAAGGTGGTGAAAAGAGGGTAATGGTAATATACTATTGAAAGACATATTCAACTCTTCATTACAGAAAGGGAATACATCTTCTTAGTAGAATTTAACATAACTAAACTTGCATCTTTTCATTGAAGAATTACACACACACACACACTTATGACATAATGTGGCAGCAATCAATGCATCCAATTTTTTAAAAAATTATACCATTTTAATTACTGTACACTAACTCCAAATATTAGTATAAAAGCTGTAATCATGGGTAGCCTGTGAGATTTAAACTTGATGTGAAATATTACCTCTAGATTTATGACTAATGAGCTCCATAGTTTAGAAAATTCTCTGTGCTTTATCATCCAGTTTTTGAAACTTAAATAACAAATTACTTAAAGTAAAAGTTAATGAACTAAGTTATGGATCTTTCAACTATTTCAAAAAATGCATGCTGTCCTCCTTGGACAAAAATAAAAGACTAGGCATTTTGTCACAGTGAATAAGTGTTTGATTTTTCTCCCCAATGTATAATTAGAATTTTAAAAAAGAATTAAGAGTTTAAATGTTTTATGTATATTTGGACTTACCAAAGAAAAAATGGCATTTTTGCTAGCACTTCAAAAGGTATTTCAAATCTGGTTCCCAGTTAAGATTAAACAATATAGTTTACAAAAAGGAATATTTTCGAACATATATATATAACAAATGAATTCAGCAAATACTGAATACCTGCTATGTATGAGCCACTGTGTTAGAAAATAGAGATAAACTTGAGATGCCTCAAGTTGCTTATGATCTAGTATAAAATACCCCTGCCTTCAAGGAGCTTATGGTCTAGCAGAGAATATAGACAATTTAATAAGCAATTATGATAGTGGGGAAAAAGCCAGGTGTTGGCTTGCTGTGATGGGAACATAAATGACCTGTGTAATCTAATCTACATCTTCACTATGGTGATTTTTCTAAAAACCAGCATAAGCATCGAGAACATTGTTAGAAATGCCAAATCTCAGTTCCGACTTCATCCATACTGAATGTGAATCTTTATGTTAACAAAACCCCCTTGTTATTTAAAGGTATGTTAAAGTTTGAGCATTATATTAGGGAAAAATGCTCAGAGGAAATGATATTAAGAAGGAACTCCCCAAGTGGCAGTGTGGTTCATTTATGAAGGATAAAGGTAAAATGTATTGGGAACAGAGAAATAAATGATCGTCCTCTCACCCAGATCTATAGCTTAGGTTGTTGATTGGGTAGAGAAGGTGTAGGGGAGAAGGTGGATGACTTCAATTTGGGTATGTTGTATATCATGTGCTTTTGAGACATGTTTTAAAGGTAGATGCTTGAGGGGAAGATGGACAGATGAGTCTAGATATCAGGAGTTAGTTCTTTGCTGAAGCCATTGACTTGGAAACTGGAGGTATGTTGATAGTAACTGAAGTCAGGAGAATGGGAAGAATTGTTCCAGGAATATATGTGAGGTGAAAAAGTTTTAAAAGGCCTTGGGCATAATCCTTGGGAACACCAACATATAAAGATATGTCATCAAATAAGACTTCAAAGAGCAGCCAGAGAAGATAGAAGAAATAAGAAGAATATATAGATCGAGAAGCCAAAGAATAAGAAGTCTCTAGGAGGAAGGGATCAATAGCAATGTTGTCTTAGTTTGTGCTCTGCAAGAGCCTAAGAAAAAGATTTGGGTGTAGGTGATTTTGGGGGCAGTAATTCCAAGAAGCATATCAGGAAAACAGGAAGAGTAAGACTGGGGAAAAGGGAAAACCAATGAAATGTATTTTATTGAGTTGTTTTCCAATATGGACAAGCGGGACTTGGTCCCACTAAACCCTTGAGGAACCATGATGATGCACCCTAGAAGTTTCTTTCTAAAGGGGGGATGGCTATGACATAAACCTGTACACTCAAGTCCCTCATTGGTTGAATGTTGCCCAGGGGTAGTGTTTCCCCCACCTTTCCCCATCCCCAAACTTCCACACCACTCTAGCTTGAGCTGAACAATTTTTCTAAGAGTCTCAGAAACCCAGAGATAGACTATCCACCATAGGTATGGTTGATGTCAGAGGTGGGCAAGCTTGCTTTGCACAAGGCATTAGTAGTGTCAGCTACTCGTGTTTAGTGCTGTTAAAATACCAAATAAGAGTATCTCTGCAAAGCATCTAATTAAGTATCATGGTAATTATTGGGAAATCATGGAAATGTAAGAGTATAATTAGTGGAGTAGAAGGAATGGAAGCTATAATTCAATGTTTAAAGTTTTAATGAGTGGTAGACAGTGAGATAATGAGTGTAGACCACACTTTCGAGAAATTGATTGAGAAAGGGAAGGAGAATAATAATGTGGTAGATGGAGGGCTACTTGTGCTCAATTGAGAACCATTTTTTGAAGGCAGGCATATCATGTACTGAATAAGAACACAAACTGTGGGTCCAGATTGCCTAGGTTAGAACCCTGATTTCAACACTAATTAGCTGTGCCACCTTACACAAGTTACTTAAATTCTCTGCGCCTCAGTTTCATCATCTATAAAGTGAAGATAATAGTGGTAATCTCATAAAGTTGTTGTAAGAATTAAATGAGCAAATATGAGTAAACTGTTCAGCTGAGTGCTTGGAAAATAGTTTGTAGTAACCAAGGGTTAGATATTATTGTTATGATGATGAAGATGAAGATGATGATGATGATTAATTATTTTAACTAGAAGAAGAGTATATTTAAAAGCTATTTGTTTTGAGCCAATACATGGAGAGAAAGTTGAAGATATAATAGAAACTATAGCAGATAGGCTGATGTTTCTGAAGAGAAATGAGGAGGGGCTATTCAAGCATAGTTAAAAGATTAACTTCAAATAAGAGAAAAGATACTTTTTCCATTTTTATAAGAGCAAGAAGAGAAGGGAAAAAATAGATATCTTTCTAAATGAGTTAATAGATGTTCTTGTGTGAAAGCTTCTATTTCTTTTTGAAATTTTAGGTAAGTTCATCATCTGTAAGTGAAAGAATTGTAGGGGGAGGGAAATAAGACTGTTTAGGTAACATAAAATCTTTTAAATAGTCCTACTGAAAAATGAAAGAGTGATTGGTTTGCCACATGTGATTCTGTACTCTTGTTAAATTAAGGTCAAAATAATTTTTCTACACACACACACACCAAGAAAAACTGCAGTAATAAAGATCAAAGCCATTTAGAGCAATAAAACTGCTCTACATGATTTTTTAAATATCCAAGCACAGATTTTAACTATTATAGTGTTAACAATGATTGTTTCAATTTCTAGCAATTATCTATCCCCTTAACTTCCATAATTACTATGAAATTAACTTTCTAAGAATATTTTATATATAATTTATTTACTTGATAATTAAGCATTTTCTTCTAATTGGTAAATACACTGACCTTCATTATTATTCATTTTTCAATTACTTGCTTAGTTAAGTCTTAAGCAGTGTTACACTGGGTTTTGGAAAACTTTTTGGAATCTGGCCATTTTCAAACCAAATTAAAGTAATACAAAATAAAGAGCTATGTAATGTAAAAAATTGCCAAGATTTTTTGAATCTTGATTCTATTTTTAAATATATGAAGGTATAATCCATTTTAAAATATCTGAATAGATACTGCTAGTTTCCATGAACAAGAAAGCAGGTGTCTGTTTATAATGGAAGTGATCATTCTGGATGGAAAAGTAACAATTTTTATCTGCTAATATTTTCTGTAGGAATTTAAGATCGTCTGTTGAGTTGTAATTTTGATAGTTTTACAGGCCAAGTAGGTACTCATTCACAAAAAGCTTTCCCCATATCTTGAAAGCTGAAGAATTCACTCTTTTATGGAGAAATCCATGTTTCATTACCAAGCTTTCCATAAAAGATAAAGAAGAATGAAGATAAAATGGAAATATCTCACTCAAACTTCTGCAGAAAAAAATAGCTTTACAACCATCTGTGTTTCTTCATGTGTGATTTGCTCTTGTTTTTCGTTTTGCTTTTTTTTCCATTTAATATGTTGGAAGTCAAATTTGGGTATATTACGATACCTTTATTATATGACTTACTCTGATATGACTATGCTGCTTAAAAATTTTTAAAAATAATCAAGAATCTATTTTTGTTAAAAGAAAAAAAATTTTTTCGTAAGTGTGAGTGGAAGATTTTGTTGTGTTTATAGCATACTTCTTGAAAATGATTCAATCCTGCTATAAACATTTTAGAAATAATATGTTGCACTCATTTGAATATAACATAGCTTTTTATAGATCTAAAAAGGAACTAGTTTATTTTTAAATGTAGGATCAAAATAGAAACCATGGCTTCAGTTATCATGTAAATAAATGGCAATATTAAAAATATCTTTGAAATCCAGGCTTATACGGGCAGTTAGTATATGACAAGGGAAGCAAGAAGTTACAATGGGGTAAGGATAGCCTATTTAATAAATGGTGTTGGGAAAAT
>NW_017731701.1:199929-201292 GCF_001890085.2 Hipposideros armiger
GATGGGGGGTGGGGGGTTGTTACTTTATGAGGGTGAAAAGGGTAACTATTGCATTGTTCTGTACACCTGAAACTAACAATAAATAAATTTAAAAAAAAAAACAAAAAAAAACAAAAAAAAATATCTTTGTAAAATATACAATAGCTTAGTCGTTAACTCCAATGCTGATTGGCCTAAACATTAAAAAAACACAAAGGAAAAAGTAACTGATGATCGATTATTAGTCTTTGAAGGACAATTTTAAATATTTTAATTTTTATTAATTATCAGTGTTTTTCTAGTTGTTTAAAATCTACAACAATAAATGGTCAAAATGCATAACATAGCCTCAAAAATCAAACAACTCAGTATGAGTAAATGATAAGAAATAGCCATCAAACTTTTATCTAAAAGAACAAGGAATATCATATATACACACACACACACACACACACACACACATACACACATTTTAAGAAAGGAAAAACTGTATTAAAATTATGCTGATGATAACCACTTTGAGCACCTCCTGTAATTGCAGAAGTCAAACGTGACTTGTACTCATCTTTTGTTAATGGTATATATTAAGTATTATAATTTTAATAGTTTTTTCCTTTCTTAAAATGTATATACATATTTTTGGGCACCCTCTGTATAGAGACCTGAAGGTTTTAAGTACTTTAAGGGGATAGTCTGGTGACCAAATAAAGGAAATGTCATGACAAAGTTGTATTTCATTTGAGGATACTCATCTCTGAAAGGGAATGCTATACTCGTATGTCAGGAAAGTATGTAGGGAAAATTAAAGAAATACAATTCAGTGGGTTGCTATTTCTCATTGGATATATGTGTTATTAGTTACCAATTATAATTACAATAATTATGGACAAGGATTCAGAAGACCTAGATCTTCTAGTCTGAGTTCTGTTATCCAGAAGATTTGAGAAAAAACTTTTCCGTTTAAGGGAGGAATCTTATTCCAGTGTCTTTATGCAGTTTTATTACCTACTATTTTACTTGTACTCAGTTTTATCATCTGTATAATGAAACTAACTTAGGTGGTTTCATTTTTTTAAAGTGTGGTCTTATGACCACCTATGTTTCAAACATTGACAAAATATTTCTCAAACTTAAATGTGGAGTCACCTGGGGATCTTTTTAAGATACAGATTCTGATTTCATAGGTCTGTGATAAAGCCTGAAATTCTCTTCCAATAAGCTCCCAGGTAAAGCCATGCTTCTGTGTTCCTGTTTGACTAGCAGGGATGTTATTTTTTTAAGAAATTATGGGGCCGGCCGAGTGGCGCGATGGTTAAGAACTCGCTTGGGATGCCAGAGGGCCCCGGTTCGGATCCCACATATGAGGACCAGTGACACTGCCCTC
>NW_017731701.1:201522-210697 GCF_001890085.2 Hipposideros armiger
AACGACAGCAACTTGTCTGTTCCCCTTCCCCCAACTCCCCAGCACTGTTCCCATCCCCCCAATTCCCCAATAAAAATCTTTAAAAAAAAAAAAAAGAAATTATGTACATACGTGTATGTGAGTGTGTGTGTAAACTTACAAAGGCAGATACATCAAGGGAATGGATCTCGGGAGTTAAGCCTGAAAATCTGCGTTCCCAAAAGGCAACCTCATCCCAAGTTTTACAAATAGTCAAGTTTAAGAACTACTTGGTTAAATGAACTTAAATATCTAAATTAACTTTCAGCTACAAAATTATGTGGCTCTAATCTCACCCTGATGTTCTCTTAAATCCTCAAATGAAGTGTGACATATCCTCTTACTTTACATGGCATCTGTGTTTCTTGAGTATCTGTGACTTGCAAACAGATGCCAAGCTCTTTGCCTCTACGTTCAAAATTTAATTAGATCTGATCTTTTGCTATAAGATAAAACCTTTTGTACTATCCACAGTTACAACATTCTTTCTCCAAATAAAAAGCCAAAGAGCAAATTCAAACTTGATTTAGAACTCAGCTAAAAATAAAATCTAAAAAAAATGGCGTCACTTCTGTTTTTCTTGCCCCATCCCTGGCTTTTCTGGAGCTACATCCTTAAATTTACTCTGAACTCCTTTCATGCCTCGTCTCCATAATATCTCAGTATTTTGCAGGAAATATTTACCTAAATAAATGCCTTCTACTATATATGATGCAGATTAGGTGTGTTACAACCCAGTACATTGGTTCCTTCCCCTTAAAGAATGTCCTCCTTTTGTTATTGTTATTCAAGTGTTATTGAATATAGCACAAAAGAGTAACATGATTTTGCATACAGCCTAACAATGTTTTTTAATTTCCTTTTTTCTTTGCCTTACAGTATAAGCAAGTGGAACAATACATGTCATTCCATAAGTTACCAGCTGACATGCGTCAGAAGATACACGATTACTATGAACACAGATACCAAGGCAAAATCTTTGATGAGGAAAACATTCTCAATGAACTCAATGATCCTCTGAGAGAGGTAAGATGTATAGTCCTGGATCTCTGTGGTACGTGATCACTGTTTATTTTCTTCTTTCATGGTAAATCCTCATGATTTAGAGGATTACTCAAAAGAAAAAATAGAATGAAATGTTAAGACATCTATTTCTTTTGCCCTTATTCTTTCTTATGTTTTCCTATATACAGACTTTTAATTGTTTTTTAAAAAGTACTAGAAAACTGTTTTTATAATGATGATTCTCACAACTGTTTTATTTTTTTTACATTTTCTTTCTTTTTTATTGAATGTATTGCAGTGACATTGGTTAATAAAATTATATAGGTTTCAAGTGTACAATTCTATAATACATTATCTGTTGCAATTTTCTGTATAACTAGTTATCAAAACTTCTTATTATGTCCTGATTGTCCACATCTCTCCAGGCTTCCATTCTCTCATCTCATTCTTACCTGCTTCTTTACCTTCTTTTGCTTAACCTACTCTCCTCTCATGTTCGTTTTTCCTGTTCATCCCCTGGACTCAAATCAGAGACTGACCTGACCTGTTGCGAGTTACTCGTTTCTTATCACCTCATTAAAACACTTTGTAATTTCAATAACCATCTCTTTGCCTTAGGCCTACTTTCCTCCCCTTCCTGGAGGTCTTCCCTCTGCCCACTCGAATGTTGAGGTCACCCCTAGACCAAAGGACCATTGTCTTTCTTGTTCCTATTTCTTACACTGCTTTGCTCTTCTTTCTTTTACTACCAACCTTCTCAAAATATTACTGTGGAATCAGTGCATTGTGGTTTGATCTCCATTTCTTTACCAATACTGCTTCCTTGAAAGTTATCAATGACCTGTTAATCATCACAGCCTTTGTCATTGAGTCCTTGTTGGTAATTTTTAAACTGTTAACAAGACAACATCCCAAATCTTCTTTTTGCTCTTTTTTAACACTGAACCATTACTGAACCATAGACTATTCATTCTGATTTTCTGAATTTATTCTAAATTATTTCTTTTATCTCACACTTCAGTTCTGTCCATTTGAGCTCCAAGTTCTTGCCATAAACTGCGTTTTCTTAAAAGCTACGTGATATACCCTGGCCCCATATACATAGTAAGCTATATATCTTCCATCTTTAAACCATTTATTTATCTTTTGAAGTCTCTCTGTAAATGTTTTAGTCATTTGGAGTATAAAACTTTGGTCCTTTTTTGAAGCTTTCCCTGCTCTACACATCCAGTCAATCACCAAATGCTATCAGTTGATCGTGGAAGCACCTCTTACGCCCATGCCCTTTCTTCCTTTCCCAGCACCATCACCCTAAACCATTCCCCTCACAGGGACTAGCCACACTATACCCATAGATGACCTCCAGCCTTTGTTCTCTTTTCTCTACCTACCACTTAAAATTTCATTGATACCAGATTAATCTTCTTTTATGGATACAAGCTGGTCATTTCTCTGCTCTGAAACTTTCAGTCTTTACCAATCCTATCAAATAAAGCCACCTTAGCTTCCTGGTCTAGCCCTCCCTTGCTGTGACCCTGGCTAAATCTCCAGCTTTCCTTTTCCCTCCTGCCCTACGTGTTACAAAGTAGCCTACAGCCAAACGGTGCAGCTTGCTGTTTTGCAAAAGTCAATTATAATTCCTCACCCGTGCATCATGGTTTCCAGAAATGTCTCTCATCTTCTAGCAAAATCTAGTTCAAATAATACTTCTTTATTTATGCCTTCTTTAATTTTTCACATTAGGTCTGGTCAATCTTCTCTGACCCCCAGTCTACTGAGACCATAAATCTTCAGTGCTACTTATCCATTCTGTCTGTTATCACTATTTTTTTCACAGCTGTTTTCTCTACTTTTGTCTTCAAAGTTCCTTAAAAGCAATGCCCATTTAGTCCATATGTTAATTTTTTTGAAATTCCTAGTACATGGAGCATATATTAAGTAGCTTCTCAAAAAATATTTTTATTTCACTAACGTCCTTACCATTGTTAACCATTCTTAAGTTCTTGCATCCACTAAAAGTTATTTGTATTTTTGGTTTGTTTTTTTTTTAAAAAAACTTAAGATATCAGTAAAAGTTCTGGCAATAAAGGGAACTAAATACCTGCTATGCTGTTCATTAGCTTATTTTTCCTACAAAGTCATCAATCACATATGAATATGTAAATCTTTTTCCTTTAAGAAACATGATTTAAACTTGTATTTTTTTAAAAAGTAATATATCATTTGGTTGGTTGTTTTAGTGTTGTTGGTTTTTTTTAAATCTATCTACATACTTTTGCTTTATCTCTCTATCTTTTAGACTACAGAATTTGTATTAAATCTGAATCCCTTTCACTAAGGTGCAGAAGCTCAGGACACTGGAGCCAGGTTGAGCTCTCAAGGGCCGGGAGGGATTCAAAGTAGGGACAGGCCATAGCATGGAGACAAAGGTAATCCAAAAGACAGTATCAGGGATTAAGATGCATCAAAATACAGGATATAATAAAATCAAGGATTTATAGTAAAGAAGCAGGGACAAGTAAGTGTTCTAGCATGAAATGTCACTGAGGGTATACAGAACGCTGACAGGAAAAGTGGGCATAAAAATGAAGCCTAAGAAGTTACGTGTAAGTGGGGAGCATTCCCCTATGCTGAAAATTCTCAATGTAATATAAAATCAGGATAATAGGAACATTTCCTTAATCATGTGTTTTGTTAATTACCTTATCTTGCCATACTTTAATGTATTCTGATCTTCAGTAAAAATAGATTCCACTTTTCATTTATTCCCCTTAAAGCTATCCACAGATATACGTCCAATTTCCTCAATTCCTACAGCTATCCTATCATTAAGTTATCATCAGTTTTTTTCCTTACATTTTCAAATTCTATAGTTCAGCATCTTTTACCTTAACTTCTCAAGTGTACTCACAACCTTTCTCCCTGCCTTTGATCTCAGCTAGCTCAAATGCATCCCAGCTCATGGCTACCATATGAATGGATTATAAAACACACGTTTGACAGGTTGCTCTCCTCTTCAAACCTGATCATGACTTCCTGGCCCCTGCAAGAACAACCCCAGGCTTCTTGACACGGCACACAGGTGTTCCATGGCCTGCCTCCATCTTCATTTCTTTACAGCCACGCTTCACCAACAGGGAACTGTTGATATTTTCTTGGTGGGAGGTGGGGCAGTACTGTTGATGGCCTTTTTGCTTTTCTTCATGCTACTCTCTCTATCTTTAATCTTTTCTAATCAGCTTACCTTCTTCTTTCCATTGCACACTCTTGCCAGTCATGACCTTCTTCATAAATTTGTCCTGACCACTCTGTCTCCATCACTGTGTTTATCATTTATCAGTTTAAGGTTTGTTTCTCTCAAGACTGTGACTCTTGAGAATAGGGACTGTGTCTTAATATCTTCGTATTTCTAGTGACCACTATGTAGTAGGAACTCATTAAATATTTCCTGAACGAATATTTCTTTAACAGGATTATGAATGAAAAGCAGGGTAAGAATCAAGCCTACTTAATAAAATTAGAGATCCTAGAAGTAGAAGCATGAAATCCTCAAACACTTAACACCTTAAAAAGGTGACAACAACGTGCTCCATTTGTTCATCTGCTTTTCAGCCATTGCTCTTCTAACAACAGAACCACACAAAACCCTAAATTTAATGTGATCCTGAGTTAAGACTTTATGACAAGGGAAACAGGATGAGTAGAATAGGAGTATAAGGAAAAACATTGGCAAACAGATCACAAAACTTGAATCTAAAAAAGCCAGACATGTGTTCTGAAGAAAAGTTCAATAATAACAATGGGAAATAGATCTTGCTCCCTATTAAGCTGGACTATTATATACCTGCTATATTTAAGTCATAGTGGTAGATCAAGAGAAATATTTTAAAAGTAGTATAATACATTATTCCACCTTTCAAAACTTGCTTTTCTCTTAGAAGATGAGACATACTCTATGTCAAGGTGTCTTTTGGTCACTGCTATGCCTTTAGTGTCTGGAAAGTACCTGGCACATAGAAACCATTGAATTATTGATGCAATAAATGTCAAATGATCACTCAGCTAGGATACTCAGAAAGGGAAAACTGGATTATTTGATATGTGTTTTTGTGACAAAAGGTAAAAATATAAGATGTGCATTGTATACACAGACACACACCACATACAATTGCTAATTGTATGTACAATTTTGAATCAACCACCATCTTATATTATTAACAAGACTTCTAATTTAAAATGCTTCATTGTTCTAAAGGCTCATTTTTTATGAAAGCATTTTGCATAATTTGAGATTCTTACATACACTTAAGAGCAGTGGTTTCTGCCAACACAAGCTTGGGTGCTCAGGAATGTGTAAAAGTGAAGCGTAGGCCAAACCTTCAGACTCAAAAACTTACACAAAATTCATAAAAATAGAGAAAGAACGTAAAATGCAAAGTTTAAGAACATGAAAATAATTCTATATTCATAATCAGTTAATTCTGCATTATGTTTTATCCATTTTATTCCCCTTCCTTTCATTTCAATGTCTTTGAATACTTTTACATATGAAAAAATCTTTAGTATGTAAAATGTTGGAAAGACTTTCACTTGTGTGACCTTTGAAAGCTCTAATAAAAAGCTCATGTCATGCGTATGCAAATTCAGTTGGTAAATACTTCAAAAGCACTGCTCTATTGAAAGCATTCTCCTATTTCCATTTCTGTGGCAGAAATTAGGTGATTTATCTTTTTCATACATTTGGAGACTAATTGCTGAAATGCCCTTAACAAATGGCTGGCTCATTCTTATTGTTCAAGTCTCAATACAACTGTAACCTCCTCAAAGAGGCCTTCCTGGAGAATTCATCTAAATTAATTCCCTGGCAGTCATCCTCCATCACATCAGCCTTTTTGCTGTATACAAATCACTCTGTTGTCTTGCGGCCCCTTTATGTTTATTTGTTCATCGTTCATTGTGCCGTATGAACTCAGGATCCAAGAAGGCAAGGACTTTGTCTTTCTTGATTTCCACCACCACCACTCCAGAGAGTACATATTTAATAATTGTTGGATACATAAACAAAGATAAATTAAATAAGGACCTCACACTTGGCAGATCATCTCAAAGAATCACTAATGGTTAGAGCTTGGAGAGGGCATTTTGCTGACCAAACAGTGGTGCTTGCATGGATAAAAAGAGTGATGCTGAGAGTTGTAAAGTACTGTGGCCATGTGACTTCCTTAGAATCACTTTAGATTATACTATGGACAATGCTGCTTCTAATATATGACGAGAGCTTGCTGGCATTTTTACGTTCCTCTGTGATTTTGTTTTGATGAATGCACTATAATCCAGGTCCTAATTTGCATGTGGCTGTTTTTGCTTTCTTTTTAACTTTCTCCAGTTTTATGCATTAGTAACTTTGATAGAGTCATCTTAGGGGGTAAGAGATATCTCAATAGAGTACCATTGTAGAAGGTATAAAAGTGTTCTGTCTAGTCTTTATAATCCCCCCAAATCAATGGGATAGATGGAAAATAATTCTTTTTTTCTTATATTGTTATGCCAAGCCTGACAAGAATGTTGTCAGTTGCTCATTAAAACAAATGTTTCTGGTTTTCCTGTCCACTCCTAAATGTGAGCCACCTAGTGGTGTAGAAAATTCCGAGTGGCAGATAAATTTGTGTATTATTTTTCCTTGGACAAGGCCATGTAACCTGCACACCAGCTCCACTGGAATTGTCAGCATTCTGATAAGTGAGTGTAAAATCCTCTTTAAAAATTACCTTCAATTCACTGTGAACAAAAATCCATGGGACAGAAAGTAAAGGAACCACTGTAATTTTCTGAGCTAAATTCTTAAGATGGTTCCCAGAAACGTGTTGTTTTAAATTGTAGCTATTATTTGGTGATACGTTTATTATCTAAAACCTGTCATCTTCACTGTCCCATTGTTCTGTGACTGGGCCTCGTCAGAATTCTGAGCCTGCAAAGCTGTACTTCAGTGATTCCTAGAAACGTGGGTTGGTGAGTGGATTGGGGTCCCAGTTGTTACCTGACCCGGCTCTCCCTGGCGACCCCGCCTTCCCTTCCTTCCATCTATGTATAATATACTCTCATTTTGCCCTGGCTGCTCAGAATTACTCAAAGGTTTATTGCTTTGAATAGTTTAAATTCCTTTTATGATATTCTCAGTGTCATTAATAGTTATATGTATACTCTCAGATTTTTAACAAATAATAACTGAGCACCTACTACGGAGGGGCTGGGAGCATGGCCCTGATTCCTCCCGCCTATTTAAACCCAGCTCCACAACTCACTATAGGTATCACCTTGGGCTATTTCATAACTTATATGTATTTCACTTTCCTCATCTGCAAATGTGAATGATGATGATGATAATTACCTCATAGAACTGTTATAAAGATTAAATCAGCAAAAGATAAAAAATTAGAAAAGTGCCTGGCACAAAGTGAGTACAAGTAAAATTAATTGTTGGTATTACGATGATTCCGTGAAGCACAGGATATGGTCCCAGCCCTCATGGCTCCTACAGCTTAGTGAAAGACAGAAATTTAAATAAGCAATTAAAACTGTGTGTAAGTGCTATGATATGGTCATTTCGAGGGTGTTAGACCATACACAGGAGGGACACCACGTCCAGCTTTTTTGTATGTCTCATTTCTTTTGGAATTTATTCAAACAATCTGCTAATAAGCTCTTCCTGCATTTTAATAGCCAGCTTTCTGGAGACAATGTCTTAGCATTAAAACTTGGCATTGAAACGTTAGGATCATGAGACGATGAATGTATTAGTGAAAGCAGGCAGTATATTTAAAACTAAAAACTAATTAGTAAAATCCAGTGAACTATACCACTCTGCATATGAGAACCTGTTGGAGTGTGTACAAAGTAAAAAGGCCTATTTTTAACACAATCAGGATTATACTGATTGGATTAGAGCAAAAGGGCAAACGTAACAGTGGAGAAAGGGGTTAATGCCCTTCTGAGCCTGTCTCCAAAGTTCAGAACTGAGCTATTTTTAAACGATGGAGTGTGAAGAGCCATGGGCTGAAAATAGGTACAGATCATGTGTCCCAGTAGAATATAGGACATCAGTATATTTCATTTTCCCAGAACATGAGTCGGGCTGAGAGTAGAATACTGTCCTGACCTTTCATTTGTCGAACAGACTGTTGGGAGACAGCATAGTTTGCATGCATATTTATTTAGTGCAATTCTGAATCATCTTTTTAAGTACATACTTGTTGATTTTTTAAAAATGCCTTCTAAAATAAAATGTTTAGTTAAGATTAACTCAAACAGGCTAGAATCATAGTATTGTAAAACTATACAGGGAGCTTATAAATTAACAGATACTCATGTAACAGTCACAGTAACAAAAAGCTAGAAGAATTATGTAAGTGGCCTGCTCGTGGTCACATTTACCAAGCAAAGAAACTGGAACTTTTCTCTTTTGACCTAGAGATTTTTTTCCTGTATCCTTAATTTCTAGAAAACAAATAGACAAACAGCATTTATTGATTTATTAATGTGTGTTAGACTGATCCAGGAGTGGTGGGAAGGTAAATTGTAAAATGTGGTTTCTAGTCTCAAATTGCTTACACTATATGCTTGTAGAGAGAGACAAGATATAAATACATGGAAAAAAGCGATGAAGAAAAAGTTAAAATACATTACTAAAAGCACAAGAAATATAAGAAATCACACATGGTTAATTGCCAGAGAATAACAGACACTGCATACTAAAATTCAAAATGGATTAAAGACTTGAACATGGGGAAAACTTTCTTGACATGGATCTTGACAATGATTTTTTTGGATGCAACACCTAAAGCACAAACCAAAAAATTAAAACTAAGTGGGATTATATCAAACTAAAAAGCTTCTGCACAGTAAAAGAAACAAAGTGAAAAGGCAACTTATGGAATGAGAAACTATTTGCAAACCACACACCTGATAAGGCAGCGGTTCTCAACCTGTGGGTCGCAACCCTTTTGGGGGTCGAATGACCCTTTCACAGGGGTCGCCTAAGACCATCAGAAAACAAAAAGATATTTACATTACGATTCATAACAGTAGCAAAATCACAGTTATAGAGTAGCAACGAAAATAATTTTGTGGTTGGGGGTCACCACGACATGAGGAA
>NW_017731701.1:210707-306803 GCF_001890085.2 Hipposideros armiger
CATCAGAAAACAAAAAGATATTTACATTACGATTCATAACAGTAGCAAAATTACAGTTATAGAGTAGCAATGAAAATAATTTTATAGTTGGGGGTCACCACAACATGAGGAACTGTATTAAGGGGTCGCAGCATTAGGAAGGTTGAGAACCACTGTGATAAGGGGTTAGCATCCAAAATACATGAGGAAGTCATACAACTCAATAGCAAGAAAACAGATAGTCCAATTAAAAAGTGGGGAAAAGACCTGAATAGACCTTTTCTGTCCAAGAAGCTATTCAAATGGCCAGGAGCTACATGGAAAATTCCTAACCTACACTAATTATTAGGGATTGCTATTGTTTTTTCTACCATCGCTTCATTATGTCCTCCCTCCCCAGTATTTCTCTTTGTGGCATTGTTACTAGGACTAAAAATATTAGTCCTAAGCTAATATTTATAATTCCACATAGTGGTGATGCTTACACAACATTGTGAATATACTTGTGAGTTGTACACTTAAGGATAGTTAAGATTATAAGGATTGTTATATACATTTTATGAAACTTTTCAAAAATCAATCTTATAAAATAGCACCCAGTCCTGTATCTCGAGTCCTGAGCTCCAGGGCCATTTCCACCCGCCTGGAGCTCTTGTTACCGGAATGCCAAGATGCTTCACACTCAATAGAAAGAAAAGCAGAGTCCTCATAACTAAATACCTTTTTGAGTTTGTGTCTCCCCAGACTGAAGGGCTCGGAAGTTGATGAAGTGTGTGGGTTGTGTGCCACGTCTCCTCAGAGCCACCCTAAGTAGATGGCATAGACGGCCCCTGCCCCGCCGCACCTTCAGAGCCCAGGTGCCGCTGTGTGTTGGCAGATACTCAGAAGGGGGCAGCTTCGTGCTTCCTGCCATGTGACCAGCATAACTTGCTGCTTAGTGGGCTGGGGCTGCCATAACAAAAATACAACAGACTAAGCGGCATAAACTACGGACATGGAATTCTCACAGTCCTGGAGACTGGAAGTTGAAGATCAAGGTGTCGGCAGAGTTGGGTTCCTCTGAGGCCTCTCTCCTTGGCTTGCAGATGGCCACCTCCTCCCTCTGTCCTTATAGGGTCTTTTCAGTGTGTCCACACAGCCGCAGTGTCTCTGTGTGTGTCCAACTTTCTTCTTCTTATAAGGACACCAGTCAGATCGGTTTAGGGCCCATCCTAACAGCTTCCTTTAAACTTAATTACTCTTTAAAGATCCTATGTCCTCCAAACACAGTCACACTCTGAGGTACTGGAAATGAGAGTTTCAACAAGTGAATTTGGGGTAGGGGGGACATCAGCATTTGCCAACACATGCAGTGCTCCATTCAAATCGAACCAAAGTGACAAATAAGTGTTTAAGGCATCTTAGGACGCCTGCCTGGGTTGAGTGCCTGGCCCGATTTCCACACATCCTTTGCACATGTACATGGATTGTTACACACAGATTATTTCTGTTGCTGCCCGATTATTGATAAAAATGGATGCATGTGTATTATATCATAAAATTTCAAATATATATTTTTGTCATAGTATTCAAATAGCCTTCTCTAAGATTGAAGTCTTGTAATTCACTCTACTGTCTGCTGGTCCTGCTTAACAATATTGTTTAGTTTGGCCTCCTCCCGGACATCTGTTGGCTCTATTTTCTGTAGTTGATAGTTCACATCAGTCTGTTTTTATCAAGTCAATTGGCTTACCTCCTGTCCGGCTCACACTCGTGCACCTTGCTTACAGCTCGCAGGCAGCTGGCGCCGCCTTCTGCTGAGCTTACACAGATCCTTCCTGAGCTCCGGCCTGGGTAGCACAGGTGGGGCCGAAATGCAGTCTCTCACGAACACTTTCGTTGACAAATACAATTCCTAGGTTTACTGTTTTTTGGTCTTTTCCTACCTCTTTTTGTTTCCTTTATAATCAAGTTTAAGTAAACACGCAGAGAATTTTATGTCATCTGCTGTCATCTGTACCTAACGGAACATGTTCCTGTTCCTAGGAAGGCCAACAAGCTGCACTATGCTAAGACTAAACTAATTTCAAACTTTATTTGCATTCACACTGTACGGTTTAAATGTGATGGACTGCCTCACAATCAAATTAGATGCATATGAAAACTGTAATACAGACAATATTAAAATGGTTGAATCTCTACATCTCAAAATTCATCGTCTTCTGATCTAGTCCTTATAAGCAGGCAGATTTCACATAAGCCACTCAATCATAACTGGCATTTGTATATGCAGAGATTTTAGGTGAATGACCTTTTAATTCATAATTTGAAGAGACTATTAGTTTAGCAATTAATGATATACCTGGGTTTCAAAATAAGTAATGATTAAAAGTACTGAAAGTTGCCAATATAAAAGAGGCTACTGCACACTATTTTTCTTTATCGCTATTGGATTTTTCTTAATCTAACTATGATTAACACTAGATGGAATATTGTGTAGCTATTAAAAAGAAAGGCAATAAGACCTGTGTTTCATAATGGGAAATATTTTATTAGGTTATAAAAGTGGGGGGACAAATATTGAATGTACATTATGATTACAACTATATTAAGGTAGGAGATTATCTTAAGGGAATAAATAAACATTAAATTACTTTCATTAAGGTGATGAGAATACACAGATTTTGTTCTTTTATATATTGTAAGAAATGTGTGTATGTTAACTTGGTTTTTCAGAGATTTTAAAAATACAATTTGCTTGCTAATGCAAAAACTACTTGATTAACCTTTAATAAGATGGAAAACTATAATAAACTAAAATTGAGGTACTCCATGTTAATTCATGAATCCTCCCTTTCTATCTCTAACTCCTTTAATTTCCCCAAAATAAATATTAAAGGGGAGTATTTCTTACCTTTGTAGCTTATTGCATAATTTTGATATTTGAATTATTTAGGAATTGTAATAAAAGCCCTCTTTAAAAATATAAGACATATGATCACAACTAATGAAATAGCTAGCCATAAGTCCTCCCTGATAGGACACAGAAATCAAGGGAAATGCTTTGAGTTAAATAAATTGAAGCACTACCTAACTTGCTAGTCAATGTTTGGACACATTTTAAAAACATTTTTAAGCATTAAGATCTGCTTCTGTGGCCTGATTTTCTTCTACATGCAGTCAGCCATCTTGCAATTTAAAAGACAAACAACGAGATCAATATAAGACAGTTGGGAATGCTAAAGGAAATTTTCTTTATTGCCCCATCTGTTTCCTTTTAATTAAAAGAAATGGAATGTGTATGTAATTTACAAGTCACCTTCGAAATTTATTATGTCAATAGGGTAGCTTTATTATAAGAATCCTATGTTTTATTCCTGGACATTGGCCAAAAGGGAATTTTGTTGATTATACCTTAAGAATAGTTTGTCATTTTCTCCCTCTGAACCTCTGCACCCACCTCAACTTTGGCCTTTAATAACCAGTCCCCGACTCTTTTTTATTTTTTTCAATCAGAACCAATACCTACTCTTACCAATTTTACCTTACATTTTTGTTTCTTTGAAATTTTATAGAATATATGGCCTTTACCATTTATTTGATCTTAACATATATTGTTTTATAATAGTTGTAGTGCTTAACAATAGATAACATTGAGTGAACTTTGATCGTCATAGTGAGCTATGATAGAGTTGCTAGTGTTATCTCCATTTTGCAGATGAGAAAATTAAGTCTAGAAGTCTGAGTCACTTTCTATGGGCACAGAGCCAGTTAGTTATAGAATCAGGGACCAAGTGGGCGCGAGTACACGCGCGCGCGCGCGCGCGCGCACACACACACACACACACACACACGGCGGGGAGAGGGGCAGCGGAAGCTAACCCATATTTATTTTTTTCTTTACAGTTATCTTACACTGACTATATGTATTTTCTAATAACTGAGCTGTCAGTTTTTAACTTTAAACTTAAATGGTTAAAATTAATTAAGTTAAAAATTCACTTTGTTCATCATACTTGCCGTAGTTCTAGTGATTAACAAGTCCCAGTGGCCAGTGGCTGCCGTGCTGGACAATGTAGCTGAAGGAGTAGAAGGTACACTTTTAACTATCGGGCTCATTCTCCCATGCTGTGTGACTTTTGTGAAATGACAACTCTTGGAAGCTCGTTTAATTCATCTATACTACTGGGTTATTAATATAACTATTTCATCGTGTTTTCTTATAATTAAATGAGAAAACACAAATCACTCAATAAATGTTCACTATTATCATCATCATCATGGTCACTATACTACATTTAGACAAGTGGTGCTCACCCTCCTTCTGTCAGTGGCTCCTTTGAGAATGTAGTGCAAGTGCCATCTGTCTCTCATAAGACACATACACAAGTCAACACCTGTTTGCATATAAATTCAAAGGATTCATCACAGCCACCCAAAGCCCATTAACACCTTCGTTAGGTATCTTTAGGCTCCAGGTTTACAATGCTTAGTGTTTATTAATTGTTGTATAGACACCTCATTATTCCCTTTCATCATTTGTGACTATGTCATGGAGTTATTAGAGGAAACAAGTTCATGTTGACCAGAAGGCTTATCTGTCAATATTGCCCTGAGTTTTGAATTATGTTCCTTTAGGGGCTATGCGGGGAGAACCAGAGAGATCATTGAAGAAACAAATGGCCACAATCATTTCTTAAAAAGGGAAGAAGGAAAGGGCGCACATTGACACTGTCCCCTATAACCAAAGCCAAACCTCCCCCCCCCACACCTGCAACAAATACTGCTCTCTGTCTCTTTTCTTGCACTCTCAAATTCTATTTGTTAAGAACCCAGTCCGATAGCCTAACTGTATGCAGTGGAAAGATATTAAATACAGATGATGTTTTAAAAATTGTGGCAAACTGGACCATTCATGTTACATATAAAAACTTTCACATTCAGATTTTTAAAAATATTTGCTGTGGGGGAAATAAAAATAGACAAGTGTGTAGCCATCAGATCGCCACCTCACAGTCAACAAATGTCTCTGTCAGCCTCTCAAAATGTGTGAAGTCCAAAAGAATAAGTTTATGGTTAATATCAATATCTTCAGGGTTTGTCATGGTTCTAGATGTGTGCAAAGGTAAGATGCTTCTTAGAATCTATCAAAACCCAAAATTAGGGAGCTGAGCTGCCTGACAGAGCATATCTCTTCCTCTTGCAAATGTGTGATTTGGGGTAGATAACTTAATACCTTCTTTATAATAAGGTAGTAATAATACATAAGACATAGGATTTTTATGAGGACAAAATAAATTAATACTTTTAAGACATTTAAATCAATACCTGGAACCCAGCAAAAATTCAGCAAGATTGGTCTCTTATTTTTATTATGTTCATTCTTAAAAGAATCCCTGCCTTGAAAGAAACCTAACACACCCAATTGCTCTGTTTTGATTTTAACTGATCCTGGCTATTACATTGGGGGAGGGGAATAGGGCAACATCAGCAGCAATAGTTTTTTTTTTTTTAGGCTATTCTAGGTGATCATGTGTCACTTGTATTTGACTGTATGTATTTATTTGCTCCTGATGTTAATATAGAAGTCTGCACGTCTGTAGGCCATTTGAATGTCAGTCTGATATAAGTTCTCAGAAGGAAGCCCATGTGTGCTCTGCACAGTCTAAAAATACAGGGTGTGTTGGGTGTAGGAATTTAGCAAAGTAACAACCTCTCTGTTTTGTTAGTATTACTCAATGATTCGTTACTGTGATAGTGGCAATTATATTCATAGCTACCACGAATAAAACTTTTTAGAGCTATACTTTATAGAGTAAAATATTGTAGAACGGAAGAAAACTAAATGTTTCACACAATGGAACTTGCTACAATGATACTTAAGTTATCAATAAGGAATTGAAGTGCTAGAGGAGCCTTAAAATGTTGCTGTTCTTTTTCATTATAACCAAACAACATTGCTTAAACTTTCCCAGTGTCTCAGAGTATGCGTGATTCTGAAGCAAAGATTATGGTTAACATAAATCCTTCCTGAAGCAATCTAAACACGAGTATATCAAATCTCATTTTTCCTGATTGCCATAAAGTGAAACAAATGAGGAACAAAACAATAACAGGAAAAGATACCAGTGAGAATGAAGAGGCAAGCCACAGATGGGGAGAAGATATTCACAATGTATACCCCAACAAAGAACTCACATTAGAACTATGAAAAGAACTCACACAATCGAAAACACCAGGGAAAACTCTTGACTGGGCACTTCACCTAATAGGATATCCATCTTCCCAATAAACCTATGAAAATGAGCGTAACAACATCAAATATTGGACAAATGTAAAATTAAACCACAATGAGAAAAAGTAAAACCAAGCAATAATATATTTCCATACCTACTAAGGGCTAAAATTAAAAGAGGATAACATCAGATTCTGCCAACGATATAGGACAACTGGAACTTTACATATTGCTGCTACGTGAAAAATATAATACAATCATATTAGAAAACTTTTGGCAGTGACTACTAGTAAAGTAAATATATGCTTACCCGATTACCCAGCAATTCCAACATAAGATAAATATTCAAGATAAATCAGTGCATAAGGCACTCCAAGTAAATTTAGTACCTATGCTTTCTTCTATGCAGTTTATTGTTTCAGGTCTTATGTTTAGGTCTTTGATCCATTTTGAGTTAATTTTGGTACATGGTGACAGACAGCAGTCTAGTTTCATTCTTTTGCACTCGGCTTTCCGATTTTCCCAGCACCATTTGTCGGACAGGCTTCCTTTTCTCCATTGTATGTCTTTGGCTCCTTTGTCGAAAATTAACTGCTCATGTATGTGTGGGTTTATTTCTGGGTTCTCAATTCTATTCCATTGGTCTGTGTGTCTGTTTTTCTGCCAATACCATGCTGTTTTGATTATTGTCACTTTGTAATATAAATTGAAGTCAGGGGGTATGATGCTTCCAGCCTTGTTTTCTTGTTTATTTGTTTTTCCTTCAGGACTGCTTTAGCTATTAGGGGTCTTTTGTGATTCCATACAAATCTGATGGGTTTTATGCTATTTCTTCAAAATGCCATTGGGATTTTGATGGGGATTGCATTCAATCTGTATATTGCTTTGGGTAATATGGCCATTTTAACTATGTCAAATATTCCAATCCATGAACATGGAATATCTTTCCATTTCTTTGTGTCTTCTTCAATTTCTTTTAAGAAAGTCTTACAGTTTTTAATAGTGTATAGGTCCTTCACATCCTTTGTTAAGTTTATCCCTAGGTATTTTATTCTTTTTGTTGCAATTACAAAATGATTTTTTTCCCTGAAATTTTATTTTTAGTATATAGGAATGCAATGGATTTTTGTACATGGATTTTGTATTCTGCAACTTGATTTGTTGATTGTTTTTAATAGTATTTTGATGGAGTCTTTAGGGTTTTCTATATAAAGAAGCATGTCATTTGCACTGGACCTTGGGTTCAGAGAGAATTTTATGAATTTGACCTCAAAAGCAAGGGAAATAAAAGCAAAAATAAATGAATGAGACTGTATTAAACTAAAAAGCTTCTGTACTGCAAAAGAAACCATCAACAAAACAAAGAGGCAACCAACCAAATGGGAGAAGATATTGCAAATAACACCTCCAATAAGGGACTAATATCCAAAATATGTAAAGAACTCATACAACTCAACAGAAAACAATCCAATTAAAAAGTAAGCAAAGGATCTGAACAGATATTTTTCTCAGAAGACATACAAATGGTCAGCAGATGAATGAAAATATACTCAACTTCACTAGCTATTAGGGAAATACAAATCAAAACCACAATAAGATACTACCTCACACCTGTTAGAGTGGCTTTATCAACAAGATAAATAATAACAAGTATTGGAGAGGCTGTGGAGAAAAAGGAACCCTCTTACACTGCTGGCAGGAATGTAAATTGGTGCAGCCACTATGGAAAACAGTATGGAGGTTCCTCAAAAAATTAAGAGTAAAACTACCACATGACCCAGAAACCCCTCTGCTGGGTAACTACCCAAAAAATCTGAAAACATTTATGCGTAAAGATATATCCACCCTGATGTTCACTGCAGCATTATTCACAATGCCCAAGACATGGAAACAACCAATGTATCCTTCAATAGATGATTAGATAAAGAAGATGTGGTATGTATATACAATGGAGTATTATTCAGCCATAAGAAAATATGAAATACTGCCATATGTGACAACATGGATGGATTTTAAGATTATCATGCTAAGTGAAATAAGCCAGACAGAAAAAGTAGAGAACCACATGGTTTCACTCATGTGGGATATAAAACTGAAAACAACAAATGAACAAGACAAACAAAAACGCATAGACACAAACAACAGTTTATCAGCTATCAGAGTGTAAGGGGAGGAGAGAAGATAGTAGAAGAGGGAAAAGGGGCTCAAATATATGGTGATGGAAGGAGAACGGACTCCGGTTTGTGAACACACAATGCAATATATGCATGATGCATTATAGAATTGTACACTTGAAACCTATATAATCTTACTAACCAATGTCACTCCAATAAATTTAATGAAAAATTTTTAAATACTCATAACAGGTTTATTTTATTAGCCTAAAGCTGGAAATAACCCAAATGTCATGAAGAGTACAATGGATAAATACATTGTGTCATAGTCATAAAATGAAGTACAGCCTGAAATATAAAAAGGAGGGAACGCTTTTAGATGCAAAGAAGTTACTGTCTCATTACATCTTTTCCTATCAAATATTTGTTAGAATTCACAGTTTCTATCAGATAGTGTTTACATGGAAGTAAAAGTTCCATGGAGAGAGAGAAAATGAGTGGATTCCTTCAAGTAATAACAATTATATGAAATTATCCCAGCAGTGTTATAATCAAGGCATTTCCACCAGGTACCCCTGAATATGCAGCCCATCACAGAAAAAGAAGTTTTTCTTTTTCTTTTTCATCATATAAACTAATGCCAGTTTAATTGTTTATGAAATACACTTTCAAATATTTTCTAAAATGTAAGAGAATAATGAAGAGAAACTTTTGTATAGTCAAAATAAAAGAACATAGATAAAAGGAGCCCCTTTATTATTTTTATTTTAAAACACTTATTTTCTCTGCAATCTGACTTATTTTCAGTTTCCTACACAGTATTCTTCTTTCATTTTACATGTGAGATCATTAACTTTTAAACAATCCACCCAGTCATTTTAATGACACATTTTTGTCGTTTTTTAACTCCATTCTACCTTTTATCTTCATGTGGGTTTTGTAGAGAAGAATTTCAAATAGTACAAAGCACATTTTTGATACACATAACACTTGTTTCTCAAGCTGATTGTTTGAGAAAGCATGCTGAGTTTTCATTAACGACTCCCAACAGAAATAAATGTAAGCTTTGTGAGTACTTTTTTCCACTGATGAAACTCTAGCTTCCTTCTTTCCTTTTTATCGCCTTCCTTTCAGCTATTCTTCCATCCAACCATGCATGCATACATGTTTATTAAGCACGTACTACGTGCCCACCCTCATTGTAGTGCTCACCTCCCACCACAGCTCTTCAGCACCAGCTAGAACTGACCACAGGTCTCCTAGACACAGCCACCCATGGAGTCAACTGCGCCTGACTTGGTTGGGCTTGGATGGTGCTGCACCAAGTACCACATATATAATACCTTTCTCTTGTTTGTGTTGCTATATTCATTTTCTGGTTCTTGCTACTGACTTTTAAATATGTTACAATCCTCCATGAACCTCCACTATTACAGAGACTTCTCTGTTCTGCTGAACTCACAAGATATTACTGAAGATGAAATTGCTTCTGTTCCCTGATGGACCCAAAATTGTATGCCCTCTCTATCAGTTGGGATTTTTTTTTTAACCTATCCCAGTATAACCTCAGGTCATTTTATGAAGCAGGACTAGGGAAACCATTTTTCCCAGTCTTGGAATCCAGAGGTTTGTGTAACTTATTTCCCCAAAACAGGGAATTCAAAACTCAGGCTCTCTGTTGATACCTCCATTTCTTTTTGCCCCCTTCCTACCTCTTAGCCAGAGGTTACTTCAGTTTCTGTGTATCTTAAGCAAGATGACAAATTCAGCTTCCTCCGTTTTCTTTAGAGGCTCATTGGAGAAGCAATTTCTGAGAAATGGCATTGTGGTAAAATTTAGATTCACACTGTTCATTCTGTTACATGCTTGCAGTATTAAAAATGGTTGGTTCCATATCCCTATTTTTGTCCTGAGAGATGTGGAATCTGGACCATAATCCACAGAATGAAATGAAACATGTCAATCTTCTAATATAAAATTGGCCTGCCCAGAAACAAAACAAACAAATCAGGCAAAGGAGAATGAGACCTCTCTCCAATGAAAGACTTCCCATGAAAACATGAGAGGCTTTGGATAGAGTGATTTTCTGATCTAGCTGGAAACAGATCAAATTGGTATTTACAGATTAGAGTTAGAGGCACTTGTAGGTAATCTTTCTCTGCACTCGCCGTTGTCCTCACTCCAATGCAAAGGATGTTAAGAGAAAACATCAAAATTCTGTTGTCAGGCGGTAGGGCCCTGGTTTCAGAATTCCTTTCAGTGGGTGTAAGTTAGATTGCTTGGCACAATGGAACACAGAAACAGTAATGACGTAGCTAATAGGAAATGATGTGGCTTCCTTTCTTTATAGAAAAGATAAAAAAAAGACTAAAATCCTTTCACGTTTTAGAAGCTCTAATTTTATATGAAAAATAATACATGCAAAGTTATAAAAGTTGACAATTGTATGTATTTAGTTAACATGTATCAAATGTGTAATATACACCTGTGCTACCCTAGGAGCTGGGAATACAAAATTTCAATTCAGAAAGAAAACAATCCTTAGCTTTGAAGAGATATGTAGATTATTAGAATTTATAGATTTTTGGTTCTGAGTTTAAACTGTGATGTTATGCCATATATATATATATATATATATATATATATATATATATATATATATATATATATATAACATATATTTTCATTTTAGCACATTCCTCTTCCTGATATGATTAATATCCTAATATTTGTTTACTCTTGCCATCTTTAGGAGATAGTCAACTTCAACTGTCGGAAACTAGTGGCAACAATGCCTCTTTTTGCTAATGCGGATCCTAATTTTGTGACTGCCATGCTGAGCAAGTTGAGATTCGAGGTGTTTCAACCTGGAGATTATATCATACGAGAAGGAGCTGTGGGGAAAAAAATGTATTTCATTCAACATGGTGTTGCTGGTGTCATCACAAAATCCAGTAAAGAGATGAAGCTGACAGATGGCTCTTACTTTGGAGGTTAGTAAAAAAACAAAACAACAACAACAACAAAAAAACTAAACTAAAAATGCAACTGACATGAAATGAAGTTGCTTGTGATATGTGTCTTTGTTAGAAATTTGGAGATGCCAGAATGTCAATTTGTTTGTTTTGAAGATAGATTTGTATTTGGATTCTGATGAAAGTGCTTATAATGGTATGTTTTCACATATCAGGACTTGTAAAGCTTAATGTTTAAATATTCCTCAACACCAAAAAACTGAGATGTTTTCTTTAGAAAAAGGCAAGAAGTCGGCCTTCAAGTATCTGCAGGTTTATCCTGTAGGAGGGAATTTAAGTGAAACTTTTTCTTCTCTTCCGTGAGGTACTCAATGAATGCTCCTTGTAAACTGGTTCTTATTGCTGTGTATTCATCCTGCACAAACTCTATAATATGCCAGCTCTTGTGAAGGCTTCTCCGTCAGAATCAATGTCTCTCATCTCTGTATCTCCATAGAACTTCCCACAGCTTTCCAGAGTCCTGGTCTCCATCTATCTCACTCTGAAATGAATAGTGTAGCTACCGGTCTTCCTTTTGATATTAGATGGCAGGTAACACGTGTATCGGGTTCACCAGAGAAGCTGTTTCAAGTCAAAGATGCTCAGGCCCCAACCTTCAGAGATTCTGATTCAGGAAATCCAGACTGCAGACACATTTTTATTTGCTCATTAGAGAGTAATCAACCAGGATATCTGTTTTTTTAAAAATCAGTAGTGATTAAAAGAAAGTATTCACATCAAATTAACAAGAGTTAAGAACCAGACAGCGAATTCCATTTTTACTTTTATAATATGATTCTAATATTATTGGTATTAATATTAGTATTAGTATTGGTATTAGTATTAATATTATTGGGTTGTCGGAAAAGTCATGATGTATTTTTTTCTGTTTTTCGTTGTAAAAATGCATCATGACGCACAGGAAAAACTGATGATTGCTAGATGAGACGGGGGTGGGGATAAGGGAGAAGGGGAAGGGACGAGACAACATAAATTGGTAACTACAATATTGCCTCAGGGATAGAAAAGACAGTTTGGGGAATATAATCAATAATGTGGTAAATATTTTTTAGGGCGCCAGATGGACTCATGTCTTGTTAGGGAGACCACTTCATAGACAGTGTAAAGGCCTGACCACCGCACTGTACATTTGAAGCTGCCATTGAATAATATTATATGTCAACTATAATTTAGTACATATATAGTCATGGGATGTGGAGTATAGTGTGGGAATGGAGTCAATGGAATTGTAATAGATATGTATGATATCGGTGGTGGTGGAGTAGTGGATGGGGGGAGCGGAGTTGTCACTTTGTGAGAGGTGAAAAGGATAAGTATTGCACTGTTTTGTACACCTGAAACTAACAATAATAAAAAAATAAAAAATGAATAAATAAATAAAATTTTAAAAAGCTCACATGTCATGACTTTTCCGACAACCCAATAATATTAATATTGGTATTAGTATTAGTATTTGTATGTCACAAATTGTAATTCATTGCCTGGTTCTCAACTCTTATTAATTTAATGTAAATACTTTCTTTTTATCACTACTGATTTTTAGAGGACCATATGACCTCACTTATATGTGGAATCTAAAAATCTAAATAAATGAACAAACAAAATAGAAACAGACTCAGATCCAGAAAACAAACTGATGTTTGCCAAATTGGGGGATGAAGGGGGCGGCTGGGTGAGAAAGGTGAAGGGATTAAGAAGTACAAATTGTCAGTTACAAAATAGTCACAGGGATGTAAAGTACAGCACAGGGAATGCGGTCAATGATATTATAATAACTATGTATAGCGCCAGATGGGTATTAGGCTTATTGGGGGGGGGGGATCACTTCATAAGTTATATAAATGTCTTCCCAATGTGCTGTACATGTGAAATTAATAGACTATTGAATGTAAACTGTAATTGAACAATAAAAGATATATATTAAAAAGCTTTAATGTAAAAGTAAAAATATATAATAATAATCTGAATTTAAGAAGTTTTTTTCAGTACCAGCTAAGAAATACTTATTAGGAAAGGTTTATAACTTTATTAAATGCTTCTGAAGAATTTATCAAAATAACCATAAGGTTCTTATTCGTTAATCTACTACAGCTGAGTAAAACATATCGACTCAGAGTGACTAGTTTTGAGTTTCCACTCACCGGGTAAGGAGCATTTTGCAGTTCCCGGCGTCCCTTCCTCCCCACTCTTCTTCCTTATTCTGACTCCCTGTTGCCTCATCAGCCCTGTTAGCCTTTTGTAAAGATGGTGGTAAGGAAAAAGGAGGTTAGGAAAAGCTAAGAATCTAAAGGGGCCTACTTCAGAAAGCACAGAGAATTGCTGTTTGAAGAAAAAAAGAGAGAGCAATTGAAAGCTGTGAAGTAAGAAACAAAAATATACGAGCCAGGTGTGCGGGAAGGTGGTTTGGGGTAAAACATTTTTAAGGCGATTAATAGGGGTGTGATAAATATGTAGAAGAAAAAATTAGAAGCTTCTGAAAGTTTCATTATGTATTAAGAATGTATTTCTATATCTGACATACATTTTGTGAATTCAAAGCACCTTTTAATTACTACACAGTTACATTTGCTAATACGAGTGAGGTTTTATACAAAGACTGGAACTTTTGCCTCCCTGGATTTATGTAGGTTAAACTGCTAATAAAATCAGTTACCTTAGTGAATGTCCTTGTGTCTGGAAGATCATTTGGGGGATAAAAACTATGTCCTCATGTATTATTTCTTTAAAACATTGTAGCATTCTCTATAAGGTTAGTCTGTAATTTTGTTGTTTATTTTTGTGATTCCCTAGATGACTTTGGATATCAAGTTTTCTCACTTCTTAGAAAGAGTAAGAAAACGTTTTTTAAAATATCCTATCTTCTATTTTAAGGAAGTTTAAACAATTATCTTTTACACATACAGTTGATATTTATTTAAACACCAAAGAAGATAATGAAAGGCAGGCTCTAGTAATAATAAATTGTACCTAGTTAGCATGTTAGGGTTTACAGTTCATAATCCTTTAAGTATCTAATATGAAAATTTGAAGTTCATAGAGCAGACCTTTGTATTATACTAATTTTATGTTTGCGAAAGCTGAGCGTGGCAAGTTCACAGTGCTGTGAAGTAGAAGGGCCAAGGATCAGCCCAGGACCGCTCTTCCACTCCTCTAACAGGTCTGAACTAAATGAAGATAATTAGTGCACAGAACACACTCCAAAATAGTGAGAGAAGGAAACTCATTCAAGGAAAGATCAAACTCAGAGTTTTGTTTCCTGTGCCTAACTTGATTTATTTCTACAATAAGACAGGACTGTGTTTCTAGATCAGTATTAGTTTTGTTTTTTAACACAGAAAGGGGTTTGGGGTTTCCCCCCTTTTTTTGTGGGGGGGGGCAGTGTGTTAGATCAGCTCATGCACCATGGCATTCAGTGTTCTTACCAACAAAAGTCCCAAGTAAGGTTCTAGGAGAGCCTTAGGAGAGCGAGTGCAAGAAAAGGGACATAGAGCAAGTGCCTGCTGTGTACGCAGCACGTTCTTAAGGCCTTAGGGATGTGGCATGGAGCAAAACAGACAACATTTCCCAGAGTCGTGAAGCTTATATTTTTACTAGTTACTTACATTTTAGAAAGAAGGATTTCATAAAGAAACCTAGAAATTACTGAAATATTAAACCATAGTATCAGATGATGGTAAATTCTTCCAAGAAAATGCATGCATGCAGGAAGGAAAAGGAACGTCTGCTTGTCCACGTGGCCATATGGAGGTTAGAGTCCCCACACGTGGGATTACCTGGGAGTCCCAGCTTCCTTCTGAGAGTGATGGGGATCAGGTGCTTAATGAGATTGGTCCTCCTGGCTCAGGCCAGGTGGCTGGCGATGCAATGAGTTTTGGGTGCCAAAGGAGTAAGAGTCTTGCTTATAGTTCTTCACTCCTCCTGACTCTCTATGAAGAAAATTATATAATTCTTCTTTTACATATGAGGAAAATGAGCCTCAGAGAAGTTAAACAACCTGACCAAAGGCGTGTAGCTGAAAAGGGACAAAGCCAGATTTCAAACTCAGTTATGAATTTGAACTAAATTGTGTGTTTGGTCCGCTGTATTTTACTGCTTCCTAGGAGACGGCATGATGATGCTCTAGTATGTAATCGTTCAACACTAGCTGAGCCTTAGCTCCTCTTTGAAGCCATCCATGGCCCTTTCATACATGCATTTGTTAAACTGTTCTGCCTGACCCTCCTATCAAAGTAGTCATAGTATCAGTATATTATCCACTAAGATAAAATGCCATAAATATACCTCAGTAAAATTGTAAGAAATGTAGTTTTGTATTCAGTAGTTTATAATTTTTAAGAAAAGCTTCTGTTTTTCTAACATAACACGTTTCGTTGTTGCTACTATCTCTGTCCATTCACCTCTCAGCAGCTGTTTTTCTTTCCACACCAAAGGATTCTAATGAATTCAGCCTCTTAACTTTTCTTCTTTCAAAATGGTTGTCCCACGAGTTCTTCTTAGGGTATAGTAACACAAAATAAACCTACCAGAAAAAAAATATTTCCCATGATTGTTGCCATTATCAATCATTTGCTATTAAAGGCTGCTTAATCACGCCTAACATTTTGCCAGCCTCGAGGAGACAGCCAGTTACTTCACAGAACTAATTTGCATATTTAGGATTTTTATGCCCGAAAATCATTTGGCCAGAAAACGATCATCTGGCATTTTAAAATTTAGAGACACAGATTTGGAACACTACATAGACAACCCCTGTCGTGGTGACTATTCATTATTTGTAAGAGACTGAAGCATCTGCCAACCTGCGGCTTACAGTTCACCTCACCTCTAGTACAGAGTACATTTCTAAAAACTGACCCTAATTCTCCAGGTGAGAGGAATCTGATGATGGTAAATTCACAACTTGATTAGCTCAATGCTCCCATTATGTTTACAAGGAAGACAATGCAGCAGCAGAGAAAAACCATAAGTCTTTTTAGAGAGTTTCCTTCATTTTCTTTTGCTTCCTCATTTGTTGTCTCCTTAGGCCAGGTTAATAAGATATTTATTTCAATACTGTTAACTGCGTTGGATCCTTTGGCAGGTCTTAGACCACCTACAAGTACCAGATAATGTAAAACCACAGGGTGAAGATTTGCTAAGTTATTGGGTGAGGGAGATGTTAGTTCCCATCTATAGCCTCACCTCACAGCTCTATGATTCAATAAAATCATGTATAAATGCATCAATGTATAACAAAGTAGCAAATCCAAATGCCGGAAACACTTATACAAACCAGGATGAACATTAAGAAGACATTTTATTTTGAAATCATAATGTCTTCTCTCTTTAATAAAATAGAAAAGGAAGAAGAGGCAAAAGAAAAGGAGGAGAAAATGAAAAAACCCTTGTTACAATCTGGGTCTTTCTTGTTCCTGTGGTTGTCACAGGGGACCACTTTTGGGGCTTTTTATAATTTGAGAGGCCAGGCCATATCTTGAACCTACTAAAATAAAATCCCTGTAAGGCAAATGCACTTTCTAATCTTTATGTGTAATTCTCATTCATGCAATTAATTAAAGAAAAGTGTCTCTACTTAGTTATTAAATTTTAACATCCATCAGAAACTGAGAAAAACTATTTGAGTGAAAAGTACGGAGTTCTATTGCCAGTTAAAACAAATCAAGCAGGTTATGATTCACTTTAGAATATAAAAGTGTTTCAAATACTGTTTAAAATGTCTGTTCTTTTGAAAACATAAATTGCTAAATTTTGATTGCCATATTCAGTATTTATATTTTACTCATGTCATTCAAATGCTAACTTTTGTAATGATAAACCTTGTAGATGCTATTAATTTATGGTAAAAAAAAAGAACAGATGGAAAATTTTTTTGTTTTCATTTTGTATGCATGGCTTAGCGAGTGGAAAGGAGCAGGCTTTCTATTAAGCATAACTGGAGGAAAAACTTCTTAAGCAGTATATACGCTACTAATAAGGATAGTCTAAGAGGAAACCATCTCCCAGATTGCTATTTTCTTTAGGCTTCTTAAGGTAAATCTGCATTAGTGATTTGAGAGTAAACAACAAGCCCCTTATTTTGAAGCTCAAAATTCCCCAGTTATGTCTGTATCTCAGGACTCCCAGAAAAGGAGGCTCCAGCACTATTCTTCTTGTGCTTTTATCCATTCTGCAGCTATTCCTCTTTCAGGAAGTTTCATCTGAATTGCGTGTCCCTTGACCCTTTAGCTGAGGAAAAATAATATCCAAATCCTTTAACAAAAAACTTCAAAACCCTAAACCTTTTGGTCTAAGCTATTTTCCTAATCTCAGTTTATACCTCTCCCTTCAGACACCCTTAAATCAAACCCCCCAAAAATATTAGTTCTTACTTAAGCGAGCAAAGTTTACCTTTGCAGAGATTGATCCCTTTGGTTAAAATAAAAAATTCCACTCACCAGGTGGATATTTTGCTTCTCAATATATTTTAAGACATCAACCAATTGTTTTTAATAATCTCCAGGCAGATGAATTTTTCTTCCTGTTTTCATAGCACTTTAACCTTAACCATTATTGAACTGTTTTCATTATTATTTTATATGTCAGTGTTCCATACTAGATTATGACTTTTCTGAGCTTAGATGCTATGATTTATTCCAGTTTCAACTTGCAGCACCAAAGCACAATGCTTGAACTATCACACACACCCAGTAGGAACTTGTACAGGAGTGGATAGGTGGGTGGATGGATGGATGGATGGATGGATAGATATATTTTTTTTTGTCTCTACTCTTTACTGGTCTCTTCCTCTGCTTTCTCTCTACCCCTAAAATAAGAAAAGCAGTCAAGCATCCTGTTCACTTTGATATTATACTGTGTTAAACTCATTGTCTTTATTTCAAGATAGCAAGTCAATGCAAATAATAATGACAAATTACAAAATAAACTAAGTGAAACACAAGGCATTACCTATTTCTGAGAAATTCAGTGTTAATATTCAAATTACTTTCTCTCTAATTTTAATTAACCTCACTAGTAGGGATTCAATAATATAGTTTTAGAATTTTACACAATAGAATCTAGAGTGATGCTGTCTAGTAGAACTTTCTGTGGTGATGGAAATGTTCTCTACTCAACACTGTTCGATAAAGTAGCTGTTAGCCATATGCAGCTATTGCAGTTTAGTGTGGATGAGGAATTAAACATTTAATTTTATTCTACTGTAATTAATTTAGATTATATATAAATAGCCACATGTGGCTAGTGCCCCCCATATTGGATAAAATAGTTTTAGACTGCTAGAATGGAGTAAAAGGGGTTTATAAGGCACCTATATCCAGAATGGTATAAAGGGATGTTACTCTCCTCTATTTTTCCTGGAAATTTTCCAGTCTTTCAAAAAACCTTTACTTCATGCTAGTTCCAAAATATCCCTAAAAGTTCATTTGTCTCATAAATGAAGCAAATGATATTTATTTCCTTCTTACCTTCCTTCCTTCATTCTGTCATTTCTTCCTTTTTTTCTTCATTAAACAGATATTGATAATCTTCAATGTTCCAGGCAGAATTCTAAGTATTTGTCATACAGTAATGAATAACATATAACTCTAGCATCCATGGATATTATATGCTATTGGGGAGACATTCAATAAATAAAAAATAAATTAATGCATGAAATGATTTCAAGTAGTGGTAGATGCCATGAAATAGTATCTATATATATATATATTATATATATATATATATAATATATATATATATATATATAGAGAGAGAGAGAGAGAGAGAAGAATTATGAATGAGCAGTTGGACAGAGACCTCAATAAAAAGAGACAGTTAGCCATATATAATAAATATCTGAGGGAAAAGCATGGGGAATGGAAGAGTCAAGTTTCTGAAGTGGGAACAGACGTGATGGGTTCTAGGAACAAAAGAATGCTGGTATTGATGGAGCAAAGAGAGAGGTTGAAAGAGTTATAGGAGCTGAGCTCAAAGGGGTGTCCAGGGAAAGGACCGGTGGACATCCCCAAAACATTTCGTGCCTACAAGTCTTCTTCGTGACATACCAAGAGCTCTAACTTAGTTCCTGTGGGAAGATGGTGAACAGTGACAAAGAAGTGGAGTTAATGAACTGGAAGTCTTGATGAGGTAGGGAAAAAAAAAATGTTGGAGTTAGAGCAGTAGGACAAATTGAGCTGCAAATACCAGAAGTGGTGACCTGAATGGAGGTGGTTAAGCTGTTGGTGATAGCAGCTTGGATATGACCATTGAAATAATGGCTAAATGGGAATGTTTTGGGTTTTTTTAAGATTTTTATTGGGGAATTGGAGGGATGGGAACAATGCTGGGGAATTGGGGGAAGGGTACAGGCAAGTTGCTGTCGTTTTGCTCTTCAGTCTAGTTGTGGAGGACGTTGCTTCACTGGCCCAAGTTGTCACCATCATTGCGCTCTTCCGGGGAGAGGCAGATCAGTCGCCGGCTTCTGGATTGACGCTCACTGTGGCTGCTGGCCGCTCACGCTGGCTGCTGGCTACATACGGTAGCCCATGGAAACCCACTGCCACAGGGGCTGCAGCCTATGCCGTCGCTGGTGACTGACAGCAGCCCAGCTCCAGGTTGAGCTGTTGTTCAGCATCTTAGCTGGGGAGGGCAGTGTCACTGGCCCTCATATGTGGGATCCGAACCAGGGTCCTCTGGCGTCCCAAGCCAGTTCTTAACCACCGCGCCACTCGGCCGGCCCTAAATAGGAATTTTAAAATGAAAGATTGTTAATAGTGAGCTCAGAATACTGAGGCCAATGTGTTGGATGAATTATTCCAAGCATTCAAATGGACACAATGATGATTTGCCTTAAATGTTATGACAAAAAGGATCAATATTTCAATACATGCCTACTTAAACTCAGTTAAGGCTATGCTTTTAAGTCTTTTTTTCTTTTATATATTATTTATACTCTTTCTTATTTTCTCTGCATACCTAATTTTTCTTTGTGATTTAATTGCAACATTTATATGAGATGCACAGAAACTGGAGGACTAAAATATTCCTATTTTACTGAAAACTTATAGAAGATCATTTTATGTTTTTATTTATAACTTCATTCTTAGTACATCCCCTGGTACATCTTCTTTTTTTTTTAAGCTTATAAACAATAGAAATTTACTTTTTTATTTTTATTTTTTTAATATTTTTATGGAGGTGTTAATGAATTTTATTGTGGTAATCATTTAGCAATATGTAAATTATCAAATCAACATGTTGTACACCTTAAACTCACACAATAAGATATGTTGAGTATATCTCAAAGCTTGGGGGGATCCGAGTTACAGAAAGAACCCAGGTGAGATGGAAACACATTTATATACCTTAAGATCTGAAGAAATACAAAATCAGTTAAGAGACCAACAGGATGGGGACTGCAGAAGCCCAGGGGTAAGAGAGGATGAAGTCAGGCCACAATAGGCTATGGGACTAAAGTGACAACGTCCTTGTTGTACAGTATTAATGACTCAGCATATATTCCCTTGGGGGGGGTCTGATGAGAATCCAATGAGCAAGAAATTTACTTTTTAAATTTTATTAAATGTATTGGGGTGACATTGGTTCATAAAATTATATAGTTTTCTAGTGTACAATTCTATAATACATCATCTGTATATTGCGTTGTGTGTTCACCACCCAAAGTTAGATCTCCTTCCATCACCATCTATTTGACCTTCTTTACTATTTTCTACCTTCGTCCACCTGCCCCCTACCTGAATAGTAACCACTATACTATTGCCTGTGTGTGTGAGTTTTTGTTTGCCTTGTTCATTTTTTCTTTTCAGTTTTATATCCCACAAGAGTGAAATCATATGATTCTCAACTTTTTTTATCCAACTTATTTTGCTTAGCATGATATCCTCAAGCTCCATCCACGTTGTCACAAATGGCAGTATTTCATCTTTTCTTATGGCCGAGTAGTATTCCATTGTGTATATGTGCCACCTCTTCTTTGTCCATTAACACATCCTTTTTTCTTGAATAAATATTTGTGGCATTGAATCTAATTTTGAAATCATCTTTAATTGAATAATATTTCATATCATTAAGTCAGTTTTCAAACCTATAATAATTTATCTGCATTTATATTTCTTTTCAATTTTTCAATGTAAAATTTTAGTGTCTTTTTGTTTCTCCTGGAAGGTCTTAACAGAAGTTTCTAAATGTGAACCAAATCGCTGGACTTAGCGTTTTGGCACTACCTTCCCTTGCTGAAGAGAGTAGCAAGATTCATTTTTGGTTACTTCTTTTGCTCCTTTCTTTCTTTCTTTCTTTCTTTCTTTCTTTCTTTCTTTCTTTCTTTCTTTCTTTCTTTCTTTCTTTCTTTCTTTCTTTCCTTCCTTCCTTCCTTCCTTCCTTCCTTCCTTCCTTCCTTCCTTCCTTTCTTTTCTTTTCTTGTCTTTCTGCTCTCCAGCCTCACACTTGGCTTCAGAGCCTCAGCACCACATCTCTGACTAAGCCCTTCTTGTCCTACTTCAGCTTCAGCACATCTGTTCACCCTCCTTCACAGCCGGGTGCGATGAATGAGCTAACATGAGTCAAGTACTTTGAGTTCTTTGGACAAAGTTTCTGCAAATTGTTATTCTGTTGTGATGCTTTCTTTAAGAACCATTATCAGACTTGATTGTATTTGTGGAATCTAGGAATGAAAATCAGGGAGCAGGGTATCTCTCCATAGGCACTCTTCAACAGAGGGTTCAAGTACAGCAACTGCATGGAAAAAGCCAGCATTCACATTGTTATTTTTAATACCATCTCCTTCTCCTCTCACCTTTGCTATTCTATACTACCAGCCCAGAGTGAGATGTGGTAGAGTAAGAAAATCTTTCTGTGGGAATAACAAGTGTTATCTGGAGGTATGAAGTATGCCTTTGGAAGTAACTAAAATTTTTTTTGACATCCTCAAAGTCTTCGAATGGAAGATTTAAAGATATGCAGATGGCACATAGGCTCTTTATCATAGTGTAATACTGGAGTTTAAATCATTGTTAAGGTCTTATTTGGTAAATGCACCAACACATACTGTTTATGATCTTAGGAACCCAGCCTTTGCACAGGTTCATTTGGACGGCAGCGGTGTCCCGTGGTTACTTTATGTGCATCACTGCTGGTGGACAGATGGCTGCTTTCTCACTGTGTCCTCATTTCAACTCTATTGCTCGCTTGCTCCTTTTTCATGTGGCCTTGTGCTTCTGGTAATAGTGGAGGTTTTTAATTCTGTGTCCGGGTTTCACCCACTCTTAAATTTAGATTTTCCCTTTAAGTCTGAAGGTCCACATTGCTTGAAACTATACAGCTGTAGCAGCGATCACCCCTATTAAATTTTGCACCATGTGCAATTTAAAAAGTTATGCCTGAGGAGCCTAAGCATATGTCGCTGCTTGATGGTTCCCTGCTCATAACATTGCAAATTAAATTGTCAGTTTCTATCTTCAGGAACAAAACTATAAAACGATTAGGAAACAGCATGCTGTGGCAGAGTACACAGCATCCAGAGCCCAGTTCGAGTCCCATCTCTGTCATAGTAGCCAACTGCCTGTTCCCAGGGAACTTGTTTAACATCTGGGGGCTTGGGATCATCATCTGTGAAGTGACTATTAAGATAGAAACTCGTTCAGCTCTGTGATTCTGTTGGAATGGGACTCTTGGAGGCGTATCTTTTTCGCTAGCTTGCTTGTTTCAGTAGCTTTCTACACATTTGAAGCGTCTTGTTGTCTATTCTCGAATCCACCTTATTTTTTAAGGAAGGCTGTACATTTGGCTTGTGCTATTAGAGTTAAGGATATTTTCTAGGACAAAACCCTAGCATTTCAAGAAATGGAGGCAAGTCTTATTTGTGATGAGTCATGTTCTAGTGGATAAAAATTAGCTACAACTCACTGCTGTGGATAGTGAAAAAAATAGAAAGTGTCAGGGGCTGGTTATGAAGCTTTTTGAAATGAGACGGGAGGAAACTCTTTAAGGGTGGAAGGGTCAGAGTCAGATCTCAAGAAGCTGTTGGGCCTTGAGAAAGTCACTGGTCTTCTCCAAGCCCCTGTTTCCAAATCTGTTAAATTAGGATAGTAATCCCTACCTCATTGGGCTGGGCTTGCTTAGAGGACTAAGTGATTTAGCATATATAAAATGCTTGCAGTAACACCTGGCACAGAGTCTGTGCTATGATGTTAGGTAATAACAAAAGCAACTGGGCTGGTTGAGTAGAAAGCAGCAGACAGAGTGTAAGACGTTACTGAGGTATTACTGATTCAATGCTCATGTCGAGTAAATCAACACTGGAGAATCTAACTGCAAATTTGTACATTCTCCTGAGTCAGTGTTAGTCTTAGTCCAATGGCAGTGAAATTGACTCTAAATCAATGTGTGCGAATGGTGGAGGG
Organism: Hipposideros armiger; assembly: GCF_001890085.2. Lineage (NCBI taxonomy): Eukaryota > Metazoa > Chordata > Mammalia > Chiroptera > Hipposideridae > Hipposideros > Hipposideros armiger. The sequence continues at coordinate 234,445 of NW_017731701.1, forward strand.
CATGAAGGTAGGGGTGGATTCATAATCTTGGAAGCTTTTTAAAGATAACCTCAACTCTGAAAATTCTGATTTCCTCACTCTATACACATGTGTGTGGGTGTGCAAACACACATACCCAAGAGATAATACTGTAGTATTATCCAAATTCTCCAAATAACTAGTGCTAAATGTGCCTGACATTGTATTAAGTAATGTTACATATATCATATAACTCCATATTAGATTTAAATAGCTGCAAAAATATATAATCTTTACCATTTTCAATATCATTTTCCTAAATGCATTATAATTAAGATGGAAGAACAAGCGTGTATTTTAAAAACTAAATTATTCAGAAACAGTTTTTTTAAAATTTACAGTGAGGAGGGCTCTAATCCATTATCTCATTCCCTTATGCAAATGAGGAGCCTGAGCTATGCGTGGGCCACAGAAGATGGGTTATCATTTTAGGCCACTGCTCTTCATACAATAACAGGTGCATTTTTTTGCAAGTTGTTACCAACGATATTATTTTATAGCATTTCAGAAGAATTCTTTCCTCTTAGATTGAATTATGAAACACATTTCACACATACACACACATACAAACACTCACAATTTGCTTCTAGCCTATTGCTAAATAATCTGAATTTACTAATTCTAAACATGATCTAATGTAGTGTGACTGTTTTTACCTATCTCTTACCCATGGAGTCACTTCTCTATGGTTGAATTTACTTAGTAAGGAAGAGTGAAATTACTGGTCAGAAAAGTTCAATAAAAAGATAATGAAGTGGAAATAGTTTAGTCGCTTTAAATTGCATTCCATCATCTATTTTGCAGGGTATAATAAATTTATCAAAATATTGGCATATCCTCAGCAAATTTAAAATGCCAGAAGTATGTAAAAAGTTTCTTTGTTCTTACTGTATGTCACATGAGAAACAAATCAATAACATTAATTTGTTAACGGCAAGTAATGAGCGGTTCCTTTTGCTGAGATATGTGTGCCCCCAAAGAAAGGAATGGAAGGTCCCAAAGATGTGTATGAATGTTCTTGATGATAGGAAGTCAGCTAACAGCCACTCACACTTACATAGTCACACATGAATGAGATCATTAATTAAATTCTAATAAAAATCAGACTCTTTAAAGAAATAGCATTTGAAATCTTAATTGAATTAATTGCACAATGCAATGGTTCACTTATTAATTCAATACATACTTATTTATCCTCTTATTGTAAGAACTTAAAATGAGCACATTAAATGTTTTCATTTTCTTGGAGTTTATAAGATACTTGTAACTATAGACCAACCACTAATGCCTCCTGATTCAATGAGAGACTGGAAATACGGGTGCAATACTTACTAAATGCTCAAATAATTTTTGTATGCATGTTTGTGCATGTAGTGTTATAAGTTGAAAAAGAAAGAGGATATAATACGAATGTTGAGACTTCTAATTTCAAATAGGTTATCTTTTTAAAGAAACAATATAAATATTTTAAAGTATCATTATTATCAGTATAAATTTCCCAGTGAGAAAGGAACCAAAATAATACTTTCATACCTTGTCTTCTGTATATTTCCCCTTTTCCATATGTAATTAGAAGGGACATGATCTAGACAAAAGTTGATTCCTCGTTTTTGAGAACCTTGTACCTGGTGCAGGTTGGTTTTTGCCTTCAGTGCCTTTAGTCCCAGGGCATTCTGGTTTTAAAACTATAGTTCAGAGTAAAAAAGGTACTTAAACTAAGCCATTTTATCATTCTGCAGGCTGAATTTTCTAACACCACTTCTTCTTGGGTTAAATTAAACACACAGGTGCCCGATGGCTTCCTTGCATTATGCGACACAGCCTTACCAAGGTGTCGTATTATAGATGGAGATGAATTTTCTTACTAGACTTGGTTTCTTTGAACTGCAATACAATCATCTGTGGAAGGACAAGAGGATGTTATAGCGAAGAACAATATGTATTATAGGATTTCACAGTGCTTGTGCCCCAGACAGATATTATTGCATGGAAAATTCCAGGCGAGCTAAATTAGGGGAAATGACCATACTTGAGAAGAATACAGTCTGATAGTGTCGTTTTGCATCTTGGGCTCTTATTACAGAATGTATTCTTGCTTAAAAGATGAACAAAGTAAATTTTAAAACTTAATCATAACGCCTCCTCTCAGAAGCTGAACTTTATCTGGTAAAAGTTTACAGTTGTCTAAAACCTTAGTTGTTATAAAGTCCCTTTACTATGTAGATATTTAAAAGCTTAAATTTGCTTTTTGTGTGTCTCCTCTAAGCCATAAAGGAGAGTTTATCTGAGAACATTGGGAATTGATGGTGTCTGATATCTCACGTATAAGAGAATCATAGCGTGGTCATGAATCATAGGCATTTCTGGTGTCTGGAGCCCTTTGAATCACTCATTTGTCATAATTATCATGTTTTTGTTTTGGATGTAGACTTATACCTTGCAGTTCTGCAGGAGAGTATCTGCAGGAGTGTATGTATTGTTTTAGAAAAGGAAATCAACATTCCTGCCATCATTAGTTGGGGCATCTTTGAACTGAGCACTTTTGTTGCTAAAACTGTGAAGAGAAGAGAAACTGGTGATAATTGATCTTGGCTACATTTTCAGATAACAATCTTGAGATTTTTCTCAGGGAACACAGGAACAAATAAGAAGCCAAAATAGGGGCGACTGCTTAGCTCAGGTGGTTAGAGCACATGCTCATAACACCAAGGTTGCCAGTTTGATTCCCACATGGGCCAAGGAGCTGCGCCCTCCACAACTAGATTGAAGACAACTACTTGACTTGGAGCTGATGCATCCTGGAAAAACACACTGTTCCCCAATAAAATTTCTTTAAAAAAAGGAGAAGAAGCCAAAATATACATACCTTAATAACCAAAAGCTGAAAAGAGTCAGTAAAAAATGTTTATGTGGAATACCCCTCCAGAAGAAATGTATTGTTTTCCGATGTCTATAGGGCTTCGGGAATACCTAAAAATAGACATCATTCCCACTGGCTTCTGAGTGAGAAGTCTATAATGATATAAGGAGAGTGAAAATGAGAACAATTGGCATCAGGAGATGTGAAATTTCATTTCCAGCCCAGAGGAGAACATTTTAGAAAGATACCTTGGGTTTTGCTCAGTTCTTTGCATTTGCTGTGTCACTGGCCCACTTGTGCCCAAGGCCCAGAGACTCGTTAGTCACGGGGCGGGAAGAGGTGGAGCTCCACAGAAGGGAAAGAAGTGATGACTCTGTTAAAGAGATGACCCACAGCGGTTTGCCTCTGCCAGTGCCTCTAAAGGAAGGGCTGTACTTGTCACAGGACATCCTCATTAGCAGCCTGAATGGCATTGCCAAAATTGCAGGGACTTGGGCTAGAATTTGCCACAACAGCCGGGGGGTAGGGGGTGGAGGATGTGGTTATGGGGAGGTCAGTGAGGAACTTGCATTTGAAATCAGTGCTTCAGAATTTTTACCCGTTTTGAACTGAGAAGAAAATCTTTGAAAGAGAAGGCTAATCATTTCAACGAGCAAAAATGATTAAAATAGATGTCAAAAGTCATGAAACATCAACAATCCTGTGATTATGTTCTACACACACACCATCACTCATCGTTACTTTGATTGATTTTTCTATAGCAGTTGTCATCTGAGCTATTTAAGGCTTTCTGCATCCTTCTCTAGAATGTGAGCTCTGTGAGAGGAAGGGGCTTGTCTTAGACCTGTCACACCTAGAATGATCTCTGGCACCCATTTGGCCATAATATAAATTTTTGGATGGATGAATGAAGCGACTTCTGAGCTGAGTTTTAAAAACTAAACAGTATCAGTTCAAGTACAAGTTGGGGTGGAGATGGCAAACTGAAGGGAAGAGTGGCCCGTTTTATGGAAAGAAATTTTACAGAGCCACGTCTGCTCCTTCACCTCAAGAAACCCATTTCTAATGGTCTGAAATCTGTCAAGCTCATTCCAAAGTAAAGCATGACCCTACATGTGGATGTGGAAAATTGATTTTTCAAGTAGCATTTTTCCCTCTATAATGGAATAGAAACTTCTGGAAGTCCCACTCAGAGTGTAATGGATTTAAGGTTGACCTAGATTGTTTTTTTCAACTTTAAATAGACCCATCTCTCTTATGGGGCATAGGAAGGAAGGAAGAACACTTAGAAGAGATAAGAAAATCACTTATCCCTATCTCCAAACTAATGACTGTGACATTGAATGGGTCACAGACTTAACTGTTTGATCTGAAGGCCTCTTCTCTTCTGCAAAGAGAAACTGCCATATGGCCTACATTGTGGTCTTTCCATTTACACAACAATTTAATATGCCTGGTTCATGATGAAATACCTGCTCCCGGCTGGGAAATTAAAGCAGCATTCAGCTCCTCTCAGCAAGAAGGCTGCAGTTTGATATATTCCGTAAACTGGGTTCTGCATTAGCCAAGGGAAAGGATTGGCATAGTTAGGAAACACAGTTGGACTTGTTAAAACAAGCGTTTCAGTGCACAGATGCTAAGTCTCTTTGGAGCTATGCTTTGGATCACTGTGCTCCTACTTAGCTATCAACTAAATATATTTTTGTTTCAGCTCCTTTTAATTTTCATCTTTACAGCAATTTATTTGAATGCAGTCTCCTACCTCTAATAAGACATTTCAAAACTGTTCATTTTTAAAGAAAGGGCTAACAGTGGGTTGAAATATTCCCTTTTCTTTATGAGTGACATTTCAAGCAGCCCAATACAATACCCGTCAAGGCAGCATGGCGTTACAAGGATGACCTCGCAGAGCCTGAGAATCAAATGCCAGCCCTGTTAGCAACTAGTTCTTTACCTTTCAGTAGGTTAATCGAATTATTTTAGCGGAGTGCAGTAGTCTATGAAATAAGGATAGTAATACTTGGTAGGACAGTTGCAAGGAATAAATTCTTATGTATGCAGAGACATCTGTGTGGGTCTGTGTGATTTGGTAAAGTGGATGCGTCAGAAAACCAAGCCTTCATTTGTTACAATAGTCCATATCTCTATCAGCATATTCACATATCTCTATGTGTCCATTCAGTAAATAGCTGCCATAGGGTGGTGTGCTTGGAGTGATTGACCGTGTCTTTCAATGGTTTCCCATTCTTTCAAGATGCAAGATAACTCTGAAAAGTATCATTTTCCAGTGAAATTCTTTAGATAGATTGAATTGTCAAAGCCAATAGCTAGTAACACTTGCACACATGGCAAAAACTTTTCACTTTCCTCCTTTCCTTCTCTACTTTGAACTCAAATTTCCTCCTCCAGTAAACCTGCCCTGAACCTCCAGCCTGGCCCACCTATATGTTCCCTCCTCTCTCTGATAGTAATCTCAACCTATTACTATCTTTTTTTTTTGAAAAATTATAATTAAATTATCTGTGGTTACCTACTAGAATGAATCTTTTTAAACTTTGTAACTCTAACCCCTAGCTCAGGGTTTAGGTCCTCCATAATGTGTGTCAAAATAACCGTCCGCACACAGGAACATACATGCATATACACAAACCTGACTTGTTTCTCATTCATCATTTTTTTCCCAATTCCATATCGATATCTAACTAACTGATCTGTTGACATAAAGTCATTTTCAACCTGTTATAGACTGGCCATTAACACTGAATATTGATTTTTGTTATAAGTAATATAGTTAGTTATCAACTAAATAGTAACAGAGTTTATGTTTGAATTAATATTCTTATTCACCAAGCTTTATTGAGACCCTACTTTATATGCCAGTCACTGTGTCCTGTAATCAGCATGTTTTCAAGAAAGTAAACATGTAGGCAGTTGAATCGATATGCAGATCATCACAAGTCAGTGCATTAGGAGGTAAGATAAAACCACAACTTAAGATGGAGGAATCTGTCAAAAAATAATCCTCTCCAAAGGAGGTGATACTTAACTCCTGAAGGCTGAGTAGGAGGTGGCAGAGCTAAGGGATGCTTGTGGAATGAGCATTCCAGATGGAAGAAGCAGCAAGTGTAAAAGCAGAGGATAGAGAAAGCATGGCGGTTTGAGGGCGTGCACATACAGCATTCAGAATGTTTGGAATGGAGGCAGGCAGAAGCAGCGAGGAGTGAATCTGGACCTGTGTCTTTGTAAGAAGTTAAGATTTCATCCTATAGGTAATGGGCAAGAATTGAAGGCTTTTAAAATGAGGAATGGAATGACCAAAATTTTCTTCAGGAATCAGTATTCTCACAGAGAGGGCACCTGTGCACACAAACAGACAGGACATTCTTAAAATAATACAGACAAGAAGTTAGAAGGATTTAAACTGATCCTCAGCAGAGAATGAGAAAAGATACTAATTGAAAAGAATCAATGGAACTCAAAGTCCAGCTGTTTTTGGAGAGTAAGAGAAAGGGGGGGATTCACAAATGGCACCTCGTTTTTGGTTTTGAAAATTAAGTAAATGTGATGTCGTTTAACATGATAGTGAATATAGAGAAAGCATGTTTGCAAGGATGGAGGTGAGAGGGACTAAGAGATGAGCTGGGTGTTGGGCTTGCCAGACTGCGCATTCTAAGAAGGCAAGACCTACGTCCATTGTATTTACAAGTATAACACCAGCATCTGCCCCATTTTGAGTTATTTAGTGATGTGTGTGTCCAGTGTCTACTCGTTGAAATGATGAGTAAGTGCCTGTGGAGCAGGCAGCTTCTAAGTGTCCGGGAGCATCAGGTGCCTGTCTGCAGTATCAGGGACTTGCAATAGTGTGATGAAGATTAAGATGACTCTGGTTCACAATAGAGGAGGGAAATTAATTTTCTTTCAGAAAGCTGCCACTCACATGAGAACAGAAAAGATGATACACTGACCTCAAAAACAGGAATCCTCACAAAATTTCAAGAGTGCATCTCTGTTCCTATTATTACCTTCTAGAATTTATTTAATCCTCCCCCAATTTAATCTACTTCCCAGCCCTTCTGAACCCGACCCTAGAGGGAAGTAAGCCCTATTGTCTTAAAGCATTTCTTGCAAGTACTGAATTAACTTAGCACCTGTGCATCTAGAATGGTCCTGCTTAGGTACCACTGTGAGAATTCAGGAAACAATCACTGAAATGATTCTCTGTGTCGAGACGAGGGATCCTAGCTGAGAAAGTCCTCCCTCTTCCTGCTACTATTAGACCAACCTACTTTGCATAAAAGTATTCTAAGCTATTAACAGGAAATCAAAGAAACATGTGATGTTTCTCTCCTTAGGGGTCCTACTCAATTTCCTTATCGACCTCTCACAGTTTTCTGACATTTCCTCCTTTACATCACTGCCATTTTGTCTATAGCTATTCTATGTATGACTACCTATTTCTGTTCTCAAAAGGGCCAAGTCTATACCTGAACTTTACAACATCCAGAATTCTTCTGTAAAATTCTGACGTTGCATAAATCTTACACAGGAGACAGGGAACAGCAGTCCCTATCCCTTTATGCTCTCTGATACTCTAATTGTCAATTAGACTGTAAAAACAAACGCTGCTGATAGAATGCCTCCAGCTGTCTGTGCTGAGGTAAGAACAATTCCTCCTGGATACACTCCATCATGAAGCCTCTGTGTAGGAGAACAAAGGGCGCTGAGTAATTGGAGGAGCCCTCAGAGAAAGTTAGTCAGCCTGGACCTTGACAATGGGAACAAGGAGACAATAAGCCTCTGACCCTGACGCTGGTTACTCAGCACTGTTTCCCGCATCTGTATTTTGACATTTTCATGTTAGACTAACTCAGTAGTCTGAGACTCAGGAGAAACATGATAAAAATGACAGTTATTAATAGCTGTTCATGCCATCTCCATGTGTCATTATGGAAAGCCACTTTTGATAGCTGCCTCTCTAAAAGCCCAGTAGTCAAGCTGGTGGAGGTCTGCGTTGGATTTGGCATTGGTCCAGGATAGAATAAGTAGTATAAGAACCATGAAGTGAGTTCTCCTTAAACATGAGTCTATTTACCTGCCCTGTCCTTTATTCCGGTTTTTTTATTTTGAAATCACTCTTTGTGTTTCTATTTTAACTTTTTTTTTCTTTTATACACTGAATGTAATGGTAGATGAGTATTTGTTTGATTTTTCTTATTTTTTTCAGTTGTGTCCACTTCTGATAGACAGACAGACAGACAGACAGACAGGAAACCTAAACAGAAGCTTCTGTGCCTTAAGCATTTCTAAGCAGGTCTTAATAACATAGTATATTTGACACTATTTGTAGAGCATGTATACTCACAGTGAAAGAACAACTTTGAAATCACCAGAGGCAAAACCTAGCATTGTCATTTCTAAGCCTGGAAAACATTTTCAATGTACAGTCTTTTATTTTTTCCTCTTGAAAATGTTGCTGCCAAATTACATGTTCATTCTGAGAGTATTTCCTCTTGTGACAGACAAATACAGAGCAGTGGATGGCACAGAGACTTTTTACATGTACAGAATTCCTTTCCCCGCTTTTTTTTTATTCAAAAAGAAAGAATGCAAAGAAAAAAAAATTACCTTTGGAGGATGACATATAAAATAAGCATATATGTAAAAGGAAGTATGCATATCAGCCACCCAGTTAGTTCATATAGCTAGCACCTAAAATGTATGCATTTCTAGATAGATTATCTGGTTGTGAAAGAATCTGCCCTGATTATTAAATTGACCATGCAAAGCAAAGAGCTAGCAGTGGGCTAGGTTGTGGTGACTTTGGAAAAACAAAGCCCTGAAATAATAAAGCATACTAACTAAATAACTTACAGAAATATTGTATTGGATCGCTGCTTTGCAACAACGTTGTTTTCTGTCCTCCATAGGCGATTTTTAGTAAAAATTCGGGGCCTTCAAGAAGGAAAAGGAATATTCTATGTTTTGTATCTGAATCTCAACATTATTTTCTTAAATGAACTGTGTGTAAAACTTGATTGAAATTAATGAAATTTAATTCAGCAAGCATAAGCTGAGCTCATACAACGTGCCAAGAACTGTGCATTTTAAACGACTCTCTTTAATGATTCCTGCATATGCCTTCTAAGTATACTCGTATTTTCAACTCCATTCAGTGGCAATGTTCACCATAAAGTCACATCTGCTTAGGAAATGTGGGGCTTTTCCTAAATCTAGTTCAGATAGTGAGAGTCCAGTAAAAATTTATGCTTATCTTTACATCGCTTGTGCTTATCTTTATGACTGAGAGTTTTAAAGATTATAGGTTAAGTGGGAGGATAGAAAAAGGAAACATGTGTTAACTTTAGCAGTGTTTAACTTAAGTCAGTAAATGCATATTATTGATAAAACTATATTCAGAACACACTTTCCAATTCTATAATAATTACTCTTCAAAAGCCTGGATTATCTTTGAAAAATGTTGTTGCTTAAGTTGAACTCCAAAATCTTACAGTGGAATATTAATTGGTTAGTTCTTAATTCATATGTTCATTATGATCTCATTTAAACTTTTGCTCATCCCTTCATCTAAATGCCTGAGTTTGAAGGAGGTGCTGAACAGAATACATTCACAAATAGAAAATACAGCCCATACCTTCATAAGTGTATGCACCCATGGTGAGTCACTGTAAATATATTCCGCAGCATTTGGGGATGGCTTCATACATGAGACCAGTTCAGTTAATCTGTATCTTAAGTGAAAGGTGGTGTTTGGGTATGTAGAGGACTTGAAGAATGGGGCTTCAGAAGGAATGAGTAAAAAAAACAAACAAAACAAAACACACACACACCCACACCCACACACACACACACACAGTTAAAGACAGGAATGACAGAAAGCTGTGTTGGTGCTGATTGAAAGAATGACTTTTAACATCTGTGAGAGCAGCTGCCATGTTCTAATCTATCTCCAAGTTCCCCATAGACAACACAGTATGAAGCATGGAGTTGCTTGCAGCTGAGTAAATAAATGTTTGCTTAATTGAAGGGGAGCATTGGGGTTAGAGAAAGCACTACTTGGAAACATGAAATAGGACCAGATTATGGAAGGTTTTGAAAGCCAGATTAAGGAATTTGTCTTTTATTTCATGGATAGTAGCATCCAAATGTGAATTTTCATGAGATATCAATTCAAGTTTGGGGAAGAATTGTCTTTATTTTGGCTATGAAAGCTTGGCTGCCATACATAGCTATAAATGAACTAAAGAAAGATTATTAGTGCAGCTCCAATTTTCTTCCCATAAACTCACCTAACCTACTAGAATTAATATTTTAAGGTGTTTTGTAGCATTATTCTATTCAAGATAACTTATGAGAAGACCAATAGCAATAATTTGTTTTCTTTTACATAAATATTGGGAAGATAATTTAAAAATCTATTTGTTTTACAAGTACAAATAAAGCAATAGTGTCAATGTACTATAATACAAAGTAGCTTTAAATGTTTACTAAGTATTATTCTTAAAGAGACCTTTAATTAGTGCCCACTAAATTTATATATTTTCTACTACAGAATATATCTGTAGTAGAGAATATATATTCTGTAGTAGAAAATATATGCAGTTGTTTTCCAAAGGTACATGATAGTGCCATGTGACACATATTAGACTTATTTCTCATTTTTCTCAACCAAAAAAAACCTCTGCTTTTGGATCAGTGAAAATGCTGATATTTAGCCACGCGTCTCAGTACTAAAGTAACACCTTCATATGTGTTTTTTTTAACATTCCTGTAAACAAAAAAAGAGCTTCTCTAGATTCTTTCCTTGCATACTCTCAAATGCTATTTTGTCTGCCCACACTATCAAAAAGCCTCAAATTAAACAAATGTTATCTGTCTTACAAAATTTGCACATTGATGACTATTTATGAAAACTAATATGAATTTTTTTCTCATTTTTTTCTGTATCTAAATGTCATGGACTCTTTATCACATCTCTTTTATCCTGTTTAATTAAACTAGTAAAACAATTAGAGTTACCTGATACTTGAATGGAAAGAAAAATAGTTGGAGCTTTCAAAAAGCATTTCTAATGTGTTTTAATAGGTTTCTCTCATTAACAATGAGATTAGCACTCATTTTACAGTGTTCCAAGATTATCCAAAAAAGATTGCATAAGTCAAACAAATGTCCCCAAAAAATTAATTATAGATACTTTGATATCTAAAACATAATTTTAAGCTTCTGTTGTAAAGATGATGCAGAAGTTGTACAAAGACACAAAGCAATCGTGCTTTTGCCACCTCAGATTTTTAGAGCAGGGTTTATGGAGATATGAGACCAAAACTTTGTCCTCATCAGCACTACTGTCAGTTAATCACTATGGTGCTTCCAGTGCCAGGAGTTTGCTACTGGGATCTAGTAGATGGAGACCAGAGATGCAGCAAAACATTGTACAGGACAGCTTCCAATACCAAAGAATTATTCAGCTAAAAATGTCATTTGGGGTGAAGTTGAGAAACTTTAGTCTAGAGAACCTCATTTGGTTTTATATATTGGAACACAAATCCAACAATTAATGCAAATCAGATAACATGAAGAACTATCTTTGTTGCATTTATTTTGTTTTTCTCCTGAGATCCTTTCAGCTCTTCCTTTATTCTCACTTGACCTCTGAAGTTTCAGCTGTCATCCAACTTGCTTTTTAAGAATTTCTGCTAATGATGATTATGATAATGCAAAAAATAGTAGAGAAAGAAATGCCTCAGTATATCAATATTCTAAGACTAAGATATTTTACTAGTGTTAAACAACAAATTATTTTTTGCTTTATTGATATTCTTTTAAAATAGGTTTAAATATTCTTTTTTGAAATACTTGAGTATACATTTCTTGTCCTGATACAGTATAATAATGGATACCATGTCGTTCATCTTTCAAAGCTTATTTATAATTATTTTAAATGTTACAGGTTCTGGGGGACATTTCTGTTTAGGATCCTCTGGGAAGAGGCGGAGTCAGGCCATACCCTGGAAATTGCCTCTTTACAAAATTTGTTTCTTTAGAAATTGGAATACTGAGTGGAATGTTTGATTATGTTAATAAATTTTGTAATAAATTATGTTAATTTTTAGGTGTGATAATGATATGGTGATTTTTATTAGAGAACTATTTATCTCTTAGTGATGAATACTGAAATTTTATTGTTGACAAATATATCTTCAATTTACTTCAAAATAATAAAGGAGAAGAGAAATATACGAGGTATCAGTGAAACAAGGTTAGCTATGAGTTGATAATTGTTTGAACTGGACAATGAACATATAAAGGTTTATTTTACTGTTACATTACACTATTCTATAAGTTTATTAAACTATGGTATTATACTACCCTACTAGTATTGTATACCATTGTAAACTAATTATATACCATATACTATTCTGCTTTTTTTATATATTGAAACTATTCAGAATAAAAGCATTATCAAAAAATAGGGGAAACTGAGGCCCTTTTGTAACTATTCTCTTTTTAAAAGTGTCTCCCTCTTCATATCTCAACATAATAAAGGCCATATATGATAAACCCACAGCTACCATCATACTTAATGGGGAAAAGCTAAAACCATTCCCTTTAAGATCAGGAACAAGACAAGGCTGTCCACTTTCTCCACTTTCATTCAACATAGTTCTGGAAGTTCTAGCCACAGCAATCAGACAAGAAAAATAAATAAAAGGCATCCATATCGGTAAAGAGGAAGTAAAATTGTCATTATGTGCAGATGACATGATACTATATAGAGAGGACCCCAAAGACTCCATCAAAAAACTTATTGGAACTAATAGACAAATTCAATAAGGTAGCAGGATACAAAATCAATACCCAGAAATCAGTTGCATTTGTATATACCAATAATAAACTATAAACTATAGGAAGGAGAAATTAAGAAAACAATGCCATTTACAATTGCTTCAAGAACTATAAAATACTTTGGAATAAATTTAACCAAAGAAGTAAAAGACCTGTACTTTTAAAATTATAAGACACTGAAGAAATAAAAGAAGATACAAACAAATGAAAAAACCTACCATGCTCATGGATAGGAAGAATTAATATAGTTAAAATTTCCATACTACCTAAAGCAATATATAGAGTCAATGCAATTCCTATCAAACTACCTATGGCATTTTTCACAGAAATAGAAAATATATTCCTAAAATTTATATGGAGCCAAAAAAGACCCCGAATAGCCACGGCAATCCTGAGAAATTAGAACAAAGTTAAGGGGATCATGCTTCCAGACATTAAAACATACTATAAGGCTACAGTAATCAAAACAGTATGGTACTGGCATAAAAATAGGCACATAGATCAATGGAACAGAAAAGACAGCCCAGAATTAAATCCAGGCATACACGGGCAGTTAGTCTATGACAATGGAAGCAAGAATTTACATTGGGGTAAAGATAGTCTATTTAATAAATGGTGCTGGGAAAATTGGACTGACACGTGCAAAAAAATGAAACTGGACCACCTCCTTACACCATATACAAGAATAAATTCATAATGGATTAAAGACTTAAGTATAAGACCCGAAACCATAAAACTCCTAGAAGAAAATATAGGGTCTAAATTTACAGACATTACCCTGAGCAATATTTTTACTGATACATCCACGCAGGCTATGGAAGTGAAAGAAAAAATGAACGTATGGGACTACATCAAACTTAAAAGTTTTTTCGCAACAAAGGAAGCCATCAATAAAGCAAAAAGGAAGCCTAATAAATGGGAGAAGATATTTGTCAACGAGATATCTGATAAGGGGTTAATATCCAAAATATATTCAACTCAACACCAAAAAAACAACCCAATTCAAAAATGGGCAGAGGATATGAAGAGACATTTCTCTAAAGAGGACATACAGATGACCAACAGGCATATGAAAAAATGTTCAACCTCACTAATCATTAGGGATATGCAAATAAAAACCACAATGATATACCACCTTACCCCAGTCAGAATGGCTATCATCAATAAATCAACAAACAACAAATGCTGGCGAGGTTGTGGGGAAAAGGGAACCCTGGTGCACCACTGGTGGGACTGCAGACTGGCACAGTCATTATGGAAATCAGTATGAAGGTATCTAAAAAAACTGGAAATGGAACTACCTTATGACCCAGCAATTCCACTCTTAGGTATTTATCCAGAAAAACCCAAGACATTAATTCGAAAAAATATATGCACCCCTATGTTTATTGCAGCACTATTCACAATAGCTAAGACTTGGAAACAACCGAAATGCTCATCAGTAGACGACTGGATTAAGAAACTATGGCGCATTTAACAATGGAGTATTACTCAGCTATAAAGAAGGAAATAGTACTATTTGTTGCAATATGGATGGACGAGACAATACAAATTGGTAACTACAATATGGCCTCAGGGATAGAAAAGACAGTCTGGGGAATATAATCAATAATGTAAATATATATATATATTTTTTTAAGATTTTTTTTTAATTGGGGAATTGGGGGATGGGAACAGCACTGGGGAATTGGGGAAGGGGAACAGACAAGTTGCTGTCATTTTGGTCTTCAGTCTAGTTGTGGAGGACGTTGCTTCACTGGCCCAAGTTGGCACCATCATTGCGCTCTTCCCGGGCGAGGCACATCAGTCACCGGNGCTGGCTGCTGGCTACACACGGTAGCCCATGGCAACCCACTGCCACAGGGGCTGCAGCCTACGGTCGCCGGCGACTCACAGCAGCCCAGCTCCAGGTTGAGCTGTTTGTTGTTCAGCATCTTAGCTGTAGAGGGCAGTGTCACTGGCCCTCATATGTGGGATCCGAACGGGGGCCCTCTGGCGTCACAAGCCAGTTCTTAACTATCGCGCTACTTGGCCGGCCCTGTAAATATTTTTTAAGGGGCCAGATGGACTCATGTCTTGTTAGGGAGACTGCTTCATAGTCGGTGTAGAGGCCTGACCACCGCAGTGTATATCTGAAGCTGATGTTGAATAATAATGTATGTCAACTCTAATTATATATACATATAGTAACAGGACATGGAGTAGAGAGTGGGAATGGAGTCAATGGAATTGTAATAGATAAGTATGATATTGGGGGTGGGAGGGCAGTAGATGGGGGAGGGGGTTTGTTTCTGTGTGAAGGGTGAAAAGGATAACTATTGCATTGTTCTGTACACCTGAAACTAACAATTAAAAAAATAAAAGAGAATATTAATACAAAAATAAATAAATAAATAAATAAATAAATAAATAAATAAATAAATGTGTCTCCCCCCTTACACGCACACACATTCTCCACAAACCTAAGAAGAAAATACTGGCTGACCATTTATCTGGTTAAGTGAAGCTTCTATTGGATAGGGTTTGAAAAGATGGACTCACATTTCAGTTATGCTTACAAAGAATAAGAAGGAATCTTTTATCCAGGATGAGAGCCAGACCTTCTATAGTGGGAGCGTTTCCTAGTGTCCATTTATCATACTGATCAAGTAGGTCAGGGAGGAATTTTTAAAAATTTAACTTGGATAAACTGTTGGGGTGTTTGACCCAATTCTTCTGTTTACTTTGCTTAAAATCACAAGCTACAACATGGCTTATACATCTTTAGTCCAATCATTTCTGTTCTTCCAGGGTTTTGTTATTTGGCTAAGCTAAGATGCAATAAAATACATCTGTTTGGAAGGGGAAAAAAATCTAACCCAGGGGTTGGTAAACTTTTTCTGTACAGGGCCAGATAGAAAACATTTTAGTCTTTGTGGGCTACATATAGTTTCTGTCACATATTTGTCTTTTTATATTTATTTATTTTTTACAAACATTTAAAAATGTGAAAACCATTCTTAACTCAGTATAAAAAGCAGTAAAAAATGTGGTGGTTGGATTTGGCTGTAGGACTCTTGATATAACCTCTTATTTCCAAACTAGCCTTTTTCCAAATTTAACTTATTCTGAATAAGATAATACAAACAAAAACATCCTGTAAAAAATATTCCGCTTATCATTGTTATCCCTTAATGCATATGCATTTTTATCTCTATCAATTAAAATATGCTACTAACTAAATAACTAATGTGGATTTTTTAAATTATCAATATGTACTTGAGCCTATATACAAACATTTTAATTCAGAACCTCAGTGATATGTTTATGTTTGTAACTATTACCTTGAATTTGCTCTTTGATTGTCAGGTGGAGTGATGTTTCTTAGAATGAGAAAAGATCAACAGATATTTATCTTGTTTGGATTAATTTGTGAATGTGTGTTTTTTCTTGGTGGGGGGATGATGATAGGATTGCTTTGTTTGCCTAATAAATTGTAGCTGTTATCTTGCACAGAGATTTCCAGCTGGCCTGTGCATCAATATCTTGGATTACTCAGAAGTAGAAAATGAAAACTCCATAGGTAGGATATTAGTTTTCTACTCACTTCCAGGCCCCTTTGTGGCTACTTATGTACTGGACTTGAAGAACTCACTATAATCTCTCAAGACAGGGAAAGAAAAATTTTTTTAAAGGTATAAGCTTCAAACAAGATGGACTGGCATGAACATCTAAAAAGAGGAGATATGTAAGAGTAAGGCCTTTCAGGCTGCATGGCGCAGCCAAGCTCAGGTCAGCTGAGGTGCTGGACCGCATTGTAAGGCAGCACAGAAAGAAAGGAAGTGCAGCCGACCACATCAGGAGACTCCCAGACCGGCTGTGGCAAGCAAGATGTCCCTCTAGAAACCGCAGCAATTCCAGGGCCTGAGAGCCACTTCAAGGACACACCATTCCCATTCTTCATGCACCCTCTGGCTTTTCTGGCTGGTCATTCCTTACTTTCAATCTCCCCGTGAGAAGGTATAATTAAGCATATGAGTCACAATCCAACATAAAGCACCCCCATTGGGAAGCGTTCTTAACTAGGCCATTGTATGAGCTGCTGACAGGACCATCTTTGAGATAGGCATTAATCTTGGTTGAACTAGTTATGACAGATATTCAGAGTCACATGATTAAAGCTTACCAACTTACACACACACAAATATACTGTTTCTAACCAGTTTTGTAGAAAGGAGCTACTAACCAATGTCAGGAAGAATGTGATGAAATGAGATTTTCTCTGGATGCCAAAGATTTGCTTGATGTTTTTCCAAAAAAACCTTTTATCTTATCTTCACACACAGGACAGACACCCTCTACTAGTGATTTTCTTTTATGTCTAGGTTCACAATCATAGATGCCTCATCACCTTTCCAGTTCTGTTGAAGCTTCATTTTATAGTGGTCCTAGGAAGAGGACACTTCCGTTCTGGGTACTAGAGCTTTACATCAGGCAAATCCATCACCTCATACCCACAATTATTGCCAAAACTTCTTTACAAAATTTTATTTTAACTCCTAAGAACCTCCCTTCCAGTTCACTTTAAAGCCAACTGTAGACTAATGTTCTTATGTCATAAAACAAAAGATTTGAAGGAGAACAAATTTGCCTTCTAGAGAAAGAGGCTGAGTCCCTTTTCCATACATGGCAAAATATCTCCAGCTCTATAACTCCCCGCTGTTTGCCATGCGACCTCCTCTCTTTGTGTGTATTTCACACACAAAGTCCTTCCTTAGAGCCCTGCAGTAAGTAACACTGTAAATCAAGACCAAACTTCTTATCCATGGAAGAATGCTTGCTACGCCTCGTGAATCTCCTATGATCCTGTGAGGCTCCTGTTCTTACAATTCCATGAAAACTCCCTTCCCAAACTCTTCTCTGAACCTATGATCATGATACTATTTCACTCTAATGTCCGTCTTCCCCCAACCCCTTCCTTTTTCCAATTCTCTTCATCCTCATGGGCTAAGCAGTGAAAATTCTTTACTTCTTTTAGAGTCTAACTAAGGTGTACTGAACTTCATGCCACAGAGGTGTACTGAACTATACTATGACAAATGATGTATTATCTGGATTTCTAGATTTTTATAAACATTAAAGTCACTAGCAAACAGTTTAGCTTGGGAATTATTCTCAAGCTTTTCTTTATATATTTTTAATTAATTATAAACTCTTTGAGTCAGTATCAGTGTCTGTCACTTATTTTGTATTCCCCATATTTTTCTCCAAGATGCTGGTTACAGGAAAATCATTTGTTGACTTAAATGTATTCAATCCCTTAATTTCCATTTCTTTTTGCCACCTTTTTTCCAATTTCTCTTAAAGAAGGAACCCTGTTTTACATGTAAATCTGGCAGCTACAAGAACTCACTTCCAGGGGCTGGTTGAGTGGCTCAGTTGGTTAAGAGTTAGCTTAAGAGCGCAAGCTCTGAGCAACAGGGCTGCTGGTTCGATTCCCACATGGGCCAGTGACGCTGTGCCTGAGCTGAGCTGCCAACAGGTGGCAGGATGGCTCAGCTGCTGAGAGCACGTGCTCCTAACAACAAGACTGCCTATTCGATGGTGGGCTACGCCTGCCTGCAACTAAGACTGCACTTGGCACCTTGAGCTGAGCTGCCACCAGATGGCTCAGTGGATAGAGCATGCGCTCTTAACAACAAGGCTGCCGGTTCGACTCCCACATGGGATGGTGTCCATGCCCACCCGCAACTAAGACTGAACTTGGCACCTTGAGCTGAGCTGCCGCCCGGATGGCTCAGTGGATAAAACGCGCACTCTTAACAAGGCTGCCAGGTTCAACTCCCGCATGGGATGGTGGCTACGCCCACCCGCAACTAAGATTGAACACAACACCTTGAGCGTAGAGGCCACGAGCCGCCGACAGACAGCCAGATGGCGACTGGCGCTCTCCACAACTAAGATTGAAGAACAACAACTTGGCTGGTCCCCTCCCAATTCCCCAACACTATTCCCCTCCCCCAATTCCCCAATTTAAAAATAAAGAAAAAGCATTTCCAAAAATGCCTATCATTGGCATCACCTAGGAACTTATTAGAAATGCATTCGCAGGCCCCACTCCAGGAGATCCAAATCCTAATCTGATTTTTAGCAAGATACCCAGGTGATTCTTATGCATATTAAAATGTGGGAAACACTGCACTAAAGAATTCAGTCTGAATCAGTTGCTCATTAATTTTTACATTAATAAACCAAGGAACTGTCTATTTAAATAGCTTTTTTATCATTCATGCATGTATGTGTGAAACGTGTAAGAGAAAGAGAAAACCAGGAGAAATTTTAGAGAAAATAATTTTTTTGCTGTAGTAGACTTGCCTCATTAATATCTGGGGAATATATTTTCTATTTACACTATTATTTCTGCTGTACTTTTTTTTTCTTTCTCATTTTGGGTAAGCATATTAAACCACATAAGAAAACAAAGCTGTCAGGATATTACTTCAAAAAACACACTTGAAGTATCTAAAAGCTGAAATCATTTGATAAATTTTTTAAAAGCCGGCTGCTTTATAAAGCCATTTAGAATTCAAGGTGTTTGATTAGCTTTTACAGAGTGGAATGTTGGTGGATTTAAAATCAAAAGGAAAGATTTGTAGTGGTCTGGTGGATTTTTAAAGATGGATAGAAGCAGGCAAACTGTGGTCTTGCTCTTCTTAGCTTTGATATTGTGTCGTTTTTGTTCCAGTCACATAACAGATCCCCTTTAATCTTTTGTTTATCACAAGGGCTAACATGGGGCTAGTGGTGACTGTTCCCTATCTCACCAATAGATATTTTGAGAATTGCTGAGATAGTCCATGAAGTATTTTCACTTGCCAAAAACAAGTAGTATAAATATATAGTAGATATCAGTTTATGAATAGTATTGTGTAACATTGATTTTATGCAGACATTAGGCAGTTGAAGAAGCCACAATGGAATTTTAAGACACAAGCATCCTAAGAAACGGGAAAGAGTGAGAGCTTAAGGAGTGGAGAGTATAACCTTTAATGGAAACAGCTACATATCCAACAATATGAAACAGTCATGTCATAAAGATGTTTATAATCCACAATAACCAGATAAAAGATAAGAGCAACGTATCTTCTGGTGGATAGGGCCAAAACTCCTCAAAAAGATATGGCTATTTTTTATTATTAAATTTATTGGGGTGACATTGGTTAATAAAATTATATAGGTGTCAAGCGTACAATTCTATAATATAATCATCACCTATATATTTAATTGTGTGTTCACAACCTATAGTCAGATTTCCTTCTGTCATCATATACAGAGTGTGCCAAAAGAAAGTATACACATTTTAAGAAAGGAAAACACTGTATTAAAGTTGTAATACAATGAATGACACTAGCATTCAGTTGATTAACGCCATCTTTTGAGCGAACGTCATACTACACATTGCTACTGTAATTCAATTCAACATCGAAAAGTAACACATAGATAACATCTCTTAAAATGTGTGTATTTTTTTTACCCCTTTTACCCTTTTCTACCTCCCTCCCCTTTCTCTCTAGTAACCACTGTGCTATTATTGTCTGTGTCAATGAGGTTTTGTGTGTATGTGTGTGTGTGAATGGTAGGCCACATCTAATCTCCTGGGACACACTTTTAATGGTGTTAAAACTGGAAACAGAGATTTCTAATGTGCCTGTGATGGACGCACTACTGTCAGTTTCCTCTTGCATAAGTGAAATAACTCACTCTGTAAAGAAAATAACTTATCTTGTAAAGAGAAACAGGAGAATCATACATAATTAAAATTAATATGCCAACTATTCATTACTTTTGCACATCATTATAATTTAGAAATTTATATCCAGATGAAGGGACCTATGAGTATTTCCAAGTAAATGCACACAAAAAATCTTAAAGCAGTGATTACACCACGAGGAAATTCCTAGTTGAGGTGAGAGAGTAAACAAACAAGAAAAAAGCAGAAATATTGAAACCAACAAGGTCTAGAAAATATCCCAGAAAACTCTTTTAAAAACTTACATCTGTAGTCTGTGCTCTGCTTCTTCTGTGAGAGTTCAATTTTATTTCATTTTATATTTTATTTTGCTTTCCTTGTGAAGTTAATCTGAGCACCTAAAAGCAAGTTTTCTTTTTTTTTAATATTTACATTTGTATTTATTTTTTATTAAATTTATTGGGGTGACATTGGTTAGTAAAATTACATAGGTTTCAAGTGTACAATTCTATAATACATCATCTGTATATTGCATTGTGTGTTCACCACCCAGAGTCAGTTCTCCTTCCGTCACCATATATTAATATTTGACCCCCTTTATCTTGTTCTACAATTACCTTCCCCTCCCCCTTTACCCTCTGGTAACCACTAAACTGTTTTCTGTGTCTATGAGTTTTTGCTTGTTTATTTGTCTTGTTCGTTTTTTGCCTTCAGTTTTTGTAGCCCTCCTATGAGTGAAACCATATGGTTCTCGACATTGTCTGTCTGACTTATTTCATTTAGCATGATAATCTCAAGATAATTTTCTACCTGGTTAGCAAGGACATATCTATATGAAGCAGAACCTACCCTTCTAAATACTTTCTTCATTACAGACATTGCACAAAAATCTCAGAGACGTGTTCTCTTGCTTAAAGAAGGTACATAAAGCATTTGGCAGTTTTGTTAAAGGAGAAATACCTAGCAGGGGAACCAATATTATATCATCTAAAAGTTAAGAACAGAACTTAATGTGGGCCTTGGGTTGTCCACTATTATTGAAGTGCTTGTAAGCATTTTAAAATAATTTTCTCTGGCCTCAAAACTCAAGGTAGCAGGCATTATGAGAGATGGAATAATGTTATTAATACTATACAGTTGCTGTCTTTAAAAAGTCTTAAAACAGTGAGGTTGACAAGGTCAGTATTTAGGAAACACTTAGAAAATGCAGTACAAGATGGTGATAAACAAATATATACATAACTTCTAAGGAACCTAAAGGATAATGTGAGATACAGATGACTCCATTTGTCTTTCTCTTTGTCCTTTAACCACACACACACACACACACACACACAGTAACTACACAAAAACTCACTCTGTAATACCTAACACAGGACTCTCTTTACTCAGTAAGTGGGTCTCCAAAATAACTTAATATCAGGAGAAAATTAATTCACAGGGAGTCACCCGCTCCATTTATTTTGAATCTTCAAATTCAACTCATGAAATTGTGGACTCTTTTTTTATCAGAAGGTTTGCTGTTTTCATTTCTAAGTTTGTGGTATTTCTTAATTCTGCTATTCACAGTGGAAATGAAGACTGGAGGCTTTAAAAGAAAAAGGGACTATTTACAAAATTTTTCACAATGACTAGTGACTATTTCTACTCTCACAAATATACCTTCATATGTTCTGTGTCTCACTAAGAAGTCATTGAGGAGATGCTGAGAGATAATGGCTGAAGAGTTTTGTGTTGGTAGTGAACACAGCCCTTTATAACTTCAGAATGAACTTTGTTAATATAAGTTTATATTTAGCCCTTAGGATTTCCATATGAAACTCATTTTGTAGAACATGTTGCTATTTGTTTCAGAGATTTAATTCAGCACACAGTAAGCACCTACTAAATGCAATGGAGACTCTAGAAATATGAAGGTCAATGAGACTTTAGAGATTAAAAAAATGACTGAAGTCTGAAGTTATGGATTAAATGCTCATAAAACTTCAGGGATTTAAGAGTTTTACATTATACAGATAAATAAACTAAGGTCCAGAGAATGTAAGTAATTGTTCAAATCCTCACAGATAAGAGTATCAGTTTGAGACTATAGAACAGGACTCCAAACTACCGAGCCAATACTCATCATACCACACCAAAAAGAATCTCTAAAATAACCCAAGAATTGGATATAAATGGCTGAATCATCAGTTAACCATCACTGCTGCAGAAAGATCATCCAAACAGCACTCTGCTTCATTAGTTGGCAAGAAATTGACAAAATGATATATCACTTTTGATTCAAAAAATCACAAAAAGTAAAGAATTGCATAAGTACATCACATTTTTAAATAAAATAAAGGAGTATGATGTGTTGGACAATAATATCTCTGAAGTTTTATATGGGAAATATAGGAAATATATGTTGTCCATATAGGAAAATTTTAGGGTAAGAGCTCCTATCACATGTACTAATTTTTTATATAAGCCTAAAATATTATTTTAAAAGCATCCTCTAAGAAAATTTCTTTTCTAACCAATAGCAATATTTAATTTAGTCATCAGTTAGTAATGGGGTCGGACCTATACCATATAACATATACACATCTACTCCATTTAGCTACATATACTGTATATCCATTATATGAGGACTCCAGATGATAGAAGCCAGAAAATCATCTGCAGAGAATGATTTAGAGAAAATAGGAATAAAATTCTATTTATGCTGAACTAAATTTTACCATATCTCTAAAATGACTAGGTTTTGATAGTAGCTATATTTTTTCTAATTGTAAAGTTATTTTTTAGTACAAAATAATAAAGACGTGCTCATTGTAAAAAGTGTCCAAGTAATTTTTAAGCATATAGGAAATTAAATTAAATCCATTCTTTTTCAAGATGATCCTCAACACATCTGCTTATCTCCTCCCTTTGCAGAGACCAAATTAAAAGTAAAAAAGAAATAAAATATAAACCCAAACCACGAAGAGATATGATGGCATGAGTGTATTTGGGAACAGTCAGATGATGAGAGACTGTAACACATTTCTAGAAGACACAAAGTAGTACAAGAGTGGAGTGTCAGATGATATTGGTTCCGTGGCCAGCAACCATTGCCCTTTCTTCCTTGTTAATAGATGTTGGATCTTGTGTGTCTGTTAAAAATACAGTTCCACTGGTTAAAGTAATATTTGCCTAACTCAGTCACAAATAGGCTTTATCTTGCTCCAGTTCACCAAATAATTCCTGTTTAAATCCTCTCTTGTAGCTACAGGTGGCCCTGTGGCACAGTTCTAATCAATGAGATGCTAGAGAAAGTAAGTTAGTTTTGCAAGTTTTGCCTATATAATAAAAGGAAAGAAACATGGAACATTGTTCCCTCTCTTTGGATGCTGTTGTGTGAGGATATGCTTGTAGTTGTTGCTGTCCACTTGCGATTCTAAGAGAGAGGCTTAGAAAAACAAAGTCACGCTAACACAGTGCCTTGGATTTGCTGAGGTGCTAATCAAAACTGACCCTGCCAACCCCAGACTTTTGCTTTGTAGTATAATTAACTTGTTGTGTTGGCTAAGCCAGTGTTACTCAAGTACTCTGTCACATGCAGTTAGGGAAACTTTTAGAAGTGAAGAATACAGTCATGGTTTCAAGGTACCTGTACATGTCCAAACTCATCAAATTGTGTGCATTAAATATGTGCAGTTTTCTGTGTATCAGTTATACCTCAATAAAGCTGATTTAAAATACATTGTATTTCAGGGTTCATCAGGGACAAAAGGAATGGTGTTATGGACTGAATGTTTGTGTCACCCCTAAATTTGTTATGGTGAATCCATAACCCCCAATGTGACAGTGTTTGGAAATGGAGCCTTTGGGAAGTAATTAGAGTTGGATGAGGTCATGAGGGTTGGCCCTTCATGATGGGATTAGTGACCACAGAAGACAAGGAAGCGATGAGAGCATTCTTTGTCTCTCTCTGCCATGTGAGGACGCAGTGAGAAGGCAGCCACCTGCAAGCCAGGAAGAGAGCCCTCACCAAAACTCAACCAGACCGTCACCCTGATTTTGGACCTCCAGCCCCAGAACTGTGAGAAAATAAGTTCCTGTTGTTTAAGCCAAAATTTGAGTGTGCAGAAGACTGTGGCCAAAGAGAAAGCAGATCGCTTGGCAGGTCCCTAGAGAAGCTGCGAGCTAAGAGACAGTATGGCTATGGAGGACCGATTGAAAAGTGAGGGACAAACAGTGACTTACTGAAGGTCTGTGTGTGGTAAGACGGTCTCTAGACCCTCCCTGTATGTGGCGCAACAGCCTGGAGCCAGGCGTTTATTCCCCTGAGAGGGTAGAAGTTGATGGTTCTTCCCTAAATCAACTGAACAAGGCACAGCACTGGAACGGTTAAGAGAAATGTTGACTCTTAACTCTGGATGAAATGAAGCCCCCCTCATTCTGGCAGTTAGGGAAATATGAGGACACACTTTCCACCTAGTCACCCTAAAGAGACACTCCAAACCAACAGATTTTGCCCCATCATCAGAGTTTTCATCCTTAAATGTGAATGGATGTCCATCTGGAGAAAGCTTCCAACATACAAGGGAAAGATCGACATAGAGACAGAAATAATGATTCCACAGTAAAGACAAAGAATTCAGAAAACAAAAGGGAAATTAAAATATAAAATAAAAAAAGATAAAAATATAAAAACAAAAGCTCTTATATTTTCATTTTTACAGTTTTACTGTAATAAATTTTACATATATAATCCATCCATTTATAGTGTACAATTAGACTTTTTAGTAAATTTACCAAATTATGAAACCATCACTATAAATCAGGTTCAGAACATTCTTATCACTCAAATAAGATTCCTTGTGCCCATTTTCTGTCAATCTCCTTTCCCACCCGCTGTCCCAAGCAACTACTAATCTGTCTCTATAGATTTGCCTTTTCTAGATATTTTATATAAATGGAATCATGTAATATGTAGACTCACATCTTGCTTCTTTCACCTCTCAGGAGACAGAAGTTATTACAACCACAACAAAAAAGAAAGCTATAATGAGAAAGCAGCAAACATAGGAAAATGAAAAGCATTTGGAAATTAAAAATATAATGCCAAAATAAAAATGTATTAAAAAGAATGGGAGGTAAAGTTGAGGACATCTACAATAATAATCACTATGAATAGGATCGTTTATATTATTTCATATGTTAGTTTTTTTTTCTATTCAGTGAACTTGCTATTTTTAAATAACACGTTTAAAAGTTATTCATATCCACAAATTATTTATATAAAGGAAATTTGAAAAAATAAAAAATATGTACACAGAACAACTACTTAAAAGGAATATTTTTCATCCAGAGCATGGCATTTCGGTAGACTTTATTGTTACTTACTTATATGTGATCATTTTTACCATACTGTAAGTACAATCTTATGTCCTGCTTTGCTCACTTAAGTGTTTGTGACCTTTCTACTGTTATCACATAGACATTAAAAGCTTTACTTTTTTTTATGTTAGTTTCAGGTGTACAAAGCAACGTAATAGACATTTAAACCCCTCATAAAGTGATAACCCACCCCTCAAGCTACTACTCCTCTGACATCTTATACAGCTGTTACAATACCATTGACTATCTTCCCTATGTTGTGCTCCACATCCCGTCACTATATATACCTATATATGTAGTTATACTTGACCTTCAATATTATTCTTCTGCAGCTTCAGGTGTATAGTGCATTTGTCAGGCATCTACACAGTCTATGATGTAATCCCTCTGGTAAGTCCAATGCCCATTTGGCACCTTACATGATCTTACAACATTGTTGATTATATTCCCCATACTGTATTAACTATCAATTTGTACTTCTTAATCCCTTTTCCTTTTCACCCATCCTTAACCTCCCTCTTATCTTAAAGAAGTACCTCTAAGTCCTTGTAATACTGGTTTGGTGGTGATGAACTCCTTCAGCTTTTTCTTGTCTGGGAAGCTCCTTATCTGTCCTTCAATTCTAAAAGACAGCCTTGCTAGGTAGAGTGATCTTGGATGTAGGTCCTTGCTTTTCATCACTTGGAATATTTCCTGCCATGCCCTTCTTGCCTGCAAAGTTTCTGTTGAGAAATCAGCTGCCAGTCTTATGGGGACTCCCTTGTAGGTAACTAACTGCTTTTCTTTTGCTGTTTTTAAGATTCTCTCTTTGTATTTAACCTTTGCCATTTTATTATAATTATGATGTGTCTTGGTGTTGGCCTCTTTGGGTTCATCTGGTTTGGGACTCAATGTGCTTCCTGGGCTTGAATGTCTATTTCCTTCACCAGACTAGGGAAGTTTTCTGTCATTATTTCTTCAAATAGGTTTTCAATTCCTTGCTTTCTCTCTTCTCCTTCTGGTACCCCTATAATGCAATTGTTGGTATGCTTGATATTGTCCCAGAGGCCCCTTAAACTCGCCTCGACTTTTTGGAACCTCTTTTCTTTTTGCTGTTCTGGTTGGGTATTTTCTACCACCTTATCTTCTACATTGCTGGTTGGATCCTCTGCTTCATCTAATCTACTGTTGATTCTCTGTAATATATTCTTCATTTCCATTATCATATCCTTTATTTCTGACTCATTCTTTTTTATGGTTTTCATCTCCATTTTTATACTTCCAATCTGTCTGTCGAAATTCTCCCTGAGATCATTGAGCATCCTTATAACCAGTGTTTGGAACTCTGCATCTGATAGATTGCTTGTCTCCATTTCGCTTAGTTCTTTTTCTGGAGCTTTGTTCTGTTCTTTTATTTGGGACATGTTTCTTTGTCTCCCCATTTTGGCTGCCTCCCTGTGTTTGTTTCTATGTATTATGTAGGGCTGCTATGTCTTCCGGTCTTAGTAGAATGGCCTTATGTAGTAGGTGTCCTGTGGGACCCAGTGGTGTAGTCTTCCTGGACATCTGAGCTACGCACTTCTGGTGTGTCCCTTGTGTGAGTTGTGTGTACCCTTCTCTTGTAGTTGAGCCTTGGTTGATAATTATACATAGGTGGGAGGGACTGACCCTTGGGCTCACTGGTTGTGAGGACTGGCCTTGACTATAGTGGAAGAGTTGTTGTGCAGGGGCTGATCCTACAGAGCAGGATCTGCCTCAGCAGGGCTCTGGTGTCTGCCCAATCTGCCCCTTGGGTGTGTCGTACTTAGAGGTGGCTGGGTGATGGTCCAGCTCATTTTGAAGCTGGCCACTATGGGCGCAAGACCCAGAACCATGTTTGAGGGGATCCACTGTAGGTCTACTTCAGCCACAGCCCATGCCTCACCCGGGGCCACCCAGCAGGAGCCAGAAAGAAATCCACAGATGGCGGCTGCCCATGCTGAGCTTGGAAGCGCCTTGAGAGGCCAAGCAGTGAACCAAGGCCGGCTGCCGCTAGTGCCAGCTTAGGGCTGCTCAGCCAGAAGCACAGGACACATTGAAGCCCGATGTGCTTGTCTGGGTTCCGCAAACCTTTGAGAGTCCAGCTAAGTCTGTAGCTTGAGCCAAAGCAGGAAGTCTGCATGAAAAAGCTACTGAAAGCAGCCTAGGTGTGCCCAAAAGTTGGGCAAATTGCCAGGACATGGCCAACTAACAGCAGAGACTCAGATATGGCAGCTGCCTGCTTTTGCACAAGGGTAAAGGGGGAGGGCTCAACAAAGAAACAATGGCCTCCACCAGCCCCTCTCTTTAGGAGAAAGCTGCCTCTCCAGCCCCCATCCCAAGCCAGATAACTCGGCTCCCCACCATTTATCCCTGCCTCCTTTCCAGCTGCTGCCCCAGCTCTGGAGCTCAGAGCGAGTCATTGCGTTGGTGAGTAAGTCTGTTTGTGGTCCCTATAAGAGGAGCACCTGTGAATGCAGCTGCATTCAGTCTCACTCACAATCTCTGCTGGCTTTCACAACCAAAAATTATAGGTACTTCTCTCCCCAGCACTGGCATCCTGGGCTGGAGTGGGGCTGGGATCTCTCACTCCTCTGGGGAGGGGGGTCTCCACAGCCAAAATACCCTTCCCGATCTTTAATGGTCCCACGCGGTTGTGTGACCAGCCCATTCCGTGTCTCTGACCTTCCTACCAGTCTGGAGGTGACTTCTGCATATCTTTAGTTGAAAGTCTTCAGTTCGGCTTGATTTTAGGAGATTCCCAATAATGGTTGTTTTATAGATTAATTGTAATTTTGATGTGGTTGTGAGAGAAGGTAAATACAGCATTTACGTACTGTGCCATCTTGGTTGTCTTGTATCAAAAAGCTTCACTTTTAATAAATGCCACGTAATTGATTATAAATCTTTACTTAAACATTTCAGAAATTCTCCTATTTTCAAATGTATCAATAAATGTATAATATATAGCACAAAGTCAACCACATTGCTCTAGTTATAAACTACTTCTTTAGGTCAGAATTTCAAGTGAAATTCTTAGGTTGAAGAGTATGGATACTTTTTAAAAACTTTGTTATGTATTATTGGGTTATTTTCCATGAGGTTTATAACCATTCTATAGGACACTTGTAACATAGAGATTTTTAAGGAACACTTAGGAGTAAAACATTTCTCATTGGCCTGTTTGTCATAATGTGGCAAACATAAATTATATAATATGGCATTAGCACCATACTGACACAGAAGTTTAACTTTGGGGTAGAGCTAAAAATTCTTTTATTACATTGTTTAGAGTGGCCAGCAAATTCCATGGTATGATAATATGCTTTATGCTTAAGTATTGAACAACATAGATTCATCTTCCTACACACACCAAGTGCACACTCACATCCGCGCACACACAGGAATTTACACACAAACATGAACACTCCACACTATTATTTATTACATTTGCAACATGTTTACCAGCATGAACAACAACATAATTGGTGGCTTGGGTGGCGTTTCCTCACGTCCTCTCTGTCCTCCCAGATTGATTCAGATGCGCTTCTTCAGTATTCGCAGAGTGTCAGTACTATGGTTCTTACCAGGCTGCATTTAAATTAACTCTTAAGATGAACTCCTTTTCTTTTTACCACCAGCATATAAGTAATAAAGTAGATGTTATGTTTGGTTCATATTTCCAGCCCTAACATCAAGTACGTAGTGCCTACCACATAATTTATTCATAATGGTTATGAACATGAACGGAACTTCTTTAAATAAGTTCAAAGGAGTGTGGAGTTAGACGCCCTTCAATAATTATTTTGCTGCATTTCCTCCTGTTAGGAGACTGTGCATTTCAGAAATATGTCTGCCATTCCTTTTTCCAAATTGGTTATTGAGAGGCTAAAATTTTAATTATTTCTAATTTTTTAAAAGTCATAGTCTACAGGAGTTTAATTAATACATTTTGGGAAAATATTGCTTTTAACATTTATTTTGCTAGCAAATAAGGAAATCCAAATTTGCAAATGTTTGCTTCCCGTATGTTGGGAATCTAAATTTCAATGGAGGATCCTCCTTAGAAGTTATATAAATAGAAATCTCCTCTGTGCATTTGGAATAAAGGTTTTGATACTGATCTTATTGGGAATATATGAACTACATAAGGCATTCATCTGATCTAGTTTTGCTTGATTATAGGACTTTCTAAGCCAATGTTCAGGTTCACTTCGGTTTCTGTCTCTATGATACCATCTGCTTTCACCTTCCAGAATTCACAAGAACTGTCTGAGAATAGTCCCTTTCTGTTCTCAACTCCACTGTGGATTTATTATTCCCTTTTCTGAATCTTTTTTGTTATTTCAGGGGGGTTGGGATTGGGTGGGGGCGGTGAAGATAGATAACTGTATTTCAGCCTTCCCTTTGAACAACAACCCTCAATTGTTTTGTTTTTGGTTTTGTTTTTTTAACTATTTTAAGATTAAGTATTGGCAATTGGATACTTCTAATTGATGAATGAATATCCTGATAAAATAGAAAATGCTGCTAACCATTGGTTTCTCACACCACAAGACTTTTTTAATTGTAGGAGGCCTTAATGGTCTTGAGAAGACAATTACTGAACAAATCTTTCCTTCTTGTTTTAGAGATTTGCCTGCTGACCAAGGGCCGGCGCACTGCCAGTGTTCGAGCTGATACATACTGTCGTCTTTACTCACTTTCTGTGGACAATTTCAATGAGGTCCTGGAGGAATATCCAATGATGAGAAGAGCCTTTGAGACAGTTGCCATCGACCGACTGGATCGAATAGGTACTCTCTTTAGTTTTCTATCTTCTTTGTGCACGACTTAGTTTTAATCTAGTGGACTGATATATATTTGCAATCATCAGTCCCAAATGCTAATTCATAGATTGCTTGTTCACTAGCACACAAATAGCAATTACCTGTAGCCTTATTTCTAGAAAGATCTGAGGCTCTATCTAACTTTTCTCTCCTAAGTGTTCTAAGTTAATTTATTCATCTCTGTTTTTACTAGCTATACAATCTGATTTCCCCACTGATGGCAAAACAATTTGAATCTTCAGGTAAAAGGCAATGATAAAAGTGCTAGATAGCATTAAAATAGAACTAAAATTACTAATTTATGAGTCTGCATTACAAACCAAATTTTATCACAAGGGTTTTATTTTTTCTCTTTTTTTTTCTTTTTAAGGATCAACTTTACATTTTATCCTTATGTTAAGAATTGGACACTTGTGTTAAATAACTGTCTCTGTAGAAACTTCTGGAAATGTTCGTAATGCAGACTCAAGCAGAAAAAGCCTTGCTAGAAATGCCCTACATAGATGCTTTACTTTGCAAAGGTCTGCTTATTTTAGTCTTCTCTGCTCTCAAATAAAAATATATAAATTAGACCTTATTAGTTTCACTAGTTTAAAGGTTTGAATAATTGCCATAGTAAAGTTAGATCAGATTGGCTTGCAGTTAACTTCCCAAGATATGCTGGAACGTTCTGACGTCAGAAGGCAGTATGCATTCATTTTCCACATTCAGCTCCCCCCCCCCGCCCACCCCTCCCTGCTCTGCCCCTGTTCCCTGCTTAACTTTACTAACCTCATGCCTCACTTTCCTATAGATGCCCTCTGTGACCTCCCACCCCTTGAATCGGCTGAGTGCCCTGGATATGTTCTCCCATAACCCTGGGAAGTTCCTCCACAGAACTGCTTTAATTATTGTAATTGCGCTAGAGACGCTAAGCTTTGCAAGAGTAGTGATCATGTCTAACTCACCATTACATTCACAGTACTTAGTACACAGTGAATATTATCGAAGAGAGATAGGCAGGGAGGAAGGAATCAATGAACTCCAAGGAGATGGGGTTGGGGATCACTTGAAAGTAAACAAAGGTGTTTCAACTGCTTCATTCTCATTCAGGGAAAGGACTTGTGATTGATGTGTAGTTACGTTAGCTTTTCCTCTACACGTCTCATGTTTCTTTTCCTCTATATTAGTATGACGACACACTGCAGAAGGACCTGAAAGTAGGGTAGGAGAAGTAAGGGTAGTATTTGGATGTCAAACACATCCATTAGACATTCACATTGAGATTTAACAGGACACAGCATCTGGAGAGACAGTGCTCATAAAAGAAGTAACGACTCCTAAAAGCATCTTTACTTAATTTGAAAATAACTTCCCCTTTGTGGTGTGTGAGTGTTCATTGTAGAACTAGAGACTAATTTCTAGCATATGAGTTGTTCCCTAAATCAGCTCAACATCTTTAGAGAAAGCATTAAAATCAGGATATTTCAATAGAAAATACCTGTTTATCTAATGCAGCTTCACTCTCATTTAACTTATTGCAGTTAATTTTTTATAAGAAAGTTAGCATGAAATGGCATGCAATCAATAATACAGGCAATGAAATTGCTAGTAAGCACCAAACAAACATTTGCATTAAAATTCTTGTAAAATTCTAACACTTGTAAAATTCTAACACTGCATTAAAAGTTATAGTATTTTTCCACAAGGTAACAGATACTTAGATTATGAAATGTTGACTATCCACTTGATCACAAATATTATCATTCTCAGTTTTGTGGTCATTGCTTCTAAATGTATCTATGGTTAGTTAAAGGAATATTCTAAATAAGCATTTATATTTATTACTAACCTAGAAGTGTTTGTTCTTTGGGAAATCAGGACAGTGCTTCAAAGAGAGAGGTAACTATGTTCTGGCAGTCATTTAAAATGATTGCAACTGAAACTGATAGGATATTGTATGTCAATTATACATCAATGGAAAAAACAGATGAAAAAAACTATTGCTTTTCCCAGTATCAAGTAAATTATAACATATTTTCTTTCAAAATGCTTCTTGTTACTTTAGGTGTCATATTTTATTTAGTGATATGGCAAATCAATTTACTTTTTAGTTGCCATATTCCCCTGGGTATTATTCTATCAATGATGTCATCAAAAGTCACTGATTTCCCCCTTTCATCAATCTACTATTGATTCTAATAGTTATTCTGGCAGTGAATACCTACTAATTGTAAAGAACTCCAAAGGCAGTGGCAGGAAGGAGCGGTGATGGTGGTTGAGGTTCTGGAATGAGCCGAGAGCCTGCCGGACACTCTGTGCCTTGATTCTCATAGCCTGTCAGGGGAGGAAAGATTCCGACATGGTTCTCAACATGGCTGCACATAAGAATCACCTGGGGAAATGTTCCATTAAAGTACCCAAATCTGGACCCCATGTCTGGTTATTCTGATGGAATTGGTAGGGTACAGATGGAAATCAGTATGTTTTAAAGCTCCAGAGACGAGAAACGTATTCAGGTAGGGTAGGGAATCCGTGGCGTAGGGCACTGGTTGAAAGCAAAGCCCCCTGCTTCTGACCCTTGCATGTGAAATCGCCTGAGGAATCTTGGTAACATGCAGCATGGGGTTCAGCAAGTGGGTGAGGCCAAGAGACTGCATTTCTCACGAGCATTCACGTGACACCGACATGGCTGGTTTGTTGTCTGTGATGTACCTATGATCAGATTCACTGTTTTCCATTCCCAGCCCAGTTACTTATGAACCATGTTTTCCTCAGCATTGTTCCTAACTTCCATATGTCCCAGGCTCCTTTCCGGTGAAATAGGATTATGAACACAGTTACCTCAGAGTTGAGGTAAATAACACAAATCTGCCTACAGCTTTTTGTAGCGTGCCTGTCACATAGTAAGTATGACATTGTCCTTTCTTGAAACAGAAGCTTTCAACTTAGTTTGATCCCAGACCCATCCTGCTCCAAATTGCCCTTTCTCCTCCCAGTCTTCAAGGAGCCCTCATGTTACATGTCTCTGTCTCTTCTGTAAGATGGCTTTTGCCGTGTTACAGCCTTTTCAACGGGCTTAGAAGGTAAGATTCACCAGGATGACACAGGAAGTGTGAAGGGCAGGAGCCACCTTTCTGTTTGGTGTCTAAAGGTGAGTCCTTGGCTCTTAAACCTCTTCTGGGAAACTGACCAACTTCTGTTTTCAGGAGCCAGTCTCTTGGAGTTGCCATCAGTCATTTGTAGGCTTCCTAAGTGCTTATTTTTCTTTTACTGACAGGAAAGAAAAATTCAATTCTTCTGCAAAAGTTCCAGAAGGATCTTAACACTGGTGTTTTCAACAATCAGGAGAACGAGATCCTGAAGCAGATTGTGAAACACGACAGGGAGACGGTGCAGGCAATCGCTCCGATCGGTTATCCTCAGATGACAGCCGTGAATTCCATGTCTTCAACTACGACTACGACCTCCCGCATGAGGACACAATCGCCGCCCGTGTACACAGCGACCAGCCTGTCTCATAGCAACCTGCATTCCCCCAGTCCCAGCACACAGACCCCTCAGCCGTCCGCCATCCTCTCACCCTGCTCCTACACCACTGCCGTCTGCAGCCCTCCTGTACAGAGCCCACTGGCCACTCGAACTTTCCACTATGCCTCCCCCACTACTTCCCAGTTATCACTTATACAGCAGCAGCAGCAGCAGCAGCAGCAGCAGCAATTACAGCCGTCCCAGCCTCCGCAGACACAGCAGCAGCCCCAACAGCCACAGACACCTACCAGCTCCACGCCGAAAAATGAAGTGCACAAGAGTACGCAGGCCCTGCACAACACCAGCCTGACCCGAGAGGTCAGGCCACTCTCGGCCTCACAGCCCTCGCTGCCCCATGAGGTTGCCACCCTGATTTCCAGACCTCATCCCACTGTGGGCGAGTCCCTGGCCTCCATCCCTCAACCCGTGACAGCTGTCCACGGCACGGGCCTTCCGGCAGTGGGCAGGGGCACTGTCCCCCAGAGAGTCACCCTGTTCCGACAGATGTCATCGGGAGCCATCCCCCCCAACCGAGGGGTCCCTCCTGCACCTCCTCCACCAGCAGCCGCCCTTCAGAGAGAGTCTTCCTCAGTCTTAAATACAGACCCAGAAGCAGAGAAGCCACGGTTTGCTTCCAATTTATGATCTCTGCTGATTGTCAAAGCAGAAAGACTGATAAACTGAGAATACTCTCGGATCTTATTTTATTCTATCTCCTGATCCATCCCTATAGCCTACTATGAAGAGATATTTTAGACAGCGCTGGCCTACATGCAAAATGTAAAATATATATATACACACATATATATGTATATGTATATATATATATATATATACACACACATATATGTATATGTATGTGTGTATATATATATACACACACACACACATACACACATATACTATTAAATATATATATATCTAAAATCCCAAGAGAAGTTCAAAGGACTTGTTTAGCATTCAGTGTTATATGTCTTCCTTTCTTAAAATCATTAAAAGATTGAAAATGTTGTTGTAAGATTATTTTTAACCTGCTTTTACTTAATTCCTTTGAATATATATATATATATATATATATATATATATATATATATATATATATATATATATTTCTCTATTTTATGAAGAGTTCTTGGACTCAATGGAAACAAAACTCTGATTTTCAAAAGGCAACTCAAGTGAGCTACGGAATAGCACCAAACTTCTTTCATTAGCTGTGTCTCTGCATCTAAGTTGTTAATCATTAATTATGGAGGATTAAATAGCAAATCCCATTTTGTAGATCTAAATTGTATTTTGGTGCTTTCAATTTTGAATTAGGTTCCAGAATAAATTATATGCTTGGCCACATAGGATACTAGCATTGGCACTATTATGACTATCTCTAACCTCAGACGTGTTCATTGATCTTTCAGAAAGCAAGGGGATAGTTCTCTTCATGTGTTATTGGACTTTTACTCAATCAATGTTAGTTGTAAATAACTTTTTCAACCCAAATGAAAATAGCTATTCTGTGCTGTATGAAGGTAAAATCCATCGCTTAAGAATTTAGTTTTATCGCTTCACTTCAAAACTTAGTTTTAAATTTTACAAAGCTGAATTGTGACAATTTTTCAGCTGTAATGCAATGGCTTGACACCTACAATGTTATTTTAACCTGCGATGTTTTATGCAAAACTGTATGCTTGATTCTACAAATTGCTTGGTTTAAACCAAAAACCATTACTTTTCTTCCTTCTTGCCATAATCAAGCATTTGAAAGTAGTCCCTGCATGCTTTTGGGGGGAAAATAAATAGGTTCAAAGCAGTCATTGTAGGGAAAGGCTTACAGTATTTCTTGTTTTTAGAAAAGTATAACCATTCATTAATTGCCTATCTTAAAATTCCTATAAGGCTGACTTGGATGTCTGACTTAAGTCTAGAAGTGAGGTTTTCACTTTCATTTAAGATTATTACTATTATTGTTATAATTATTACCATTATTATTATTATTTAAATAATTATTTGTAAACCACGGCTTGATTTGGAGTTGCCAGTGTGTTCTGTCTTCACTGTAGTTGGCAGTTTACCGTGGTGTTAATTTAAAGAAATAAATACACTATAGCATCATGTCTGTTTGGGAACACACAGTTTGCTCTCTGTACATTGTAACTGACTAGTTAGTATATCTCAAGGCACAGGGTGACTAACATAGCCCTTAGATAGAAGGTTTGTTATTTTCAATGTGCTGAAAACAGTATGGACATGGTGACAGAAAGCCAGGGTCAAACCGAATGTCTGTGAGCATTGTTTGTTTTTCTGTCTATTTCCTTAACTCTTTCTATGATCTATGAGCATCTTCTTCTCAGAGGAGCCCCTTAGTAATCATTTGTGCCTATTGCACCCCACCAATGTGGTGGGTGACTGGAACACAATGGGAAGTTACCTAATAACTGACTTCTGTAAATAACCCAAGTTAAGACAATGGCATGAAGTGGAGGTCTTCCGTATCTTTGACACCGGCCACAAGAAGAACTTAACAACGACCGCACAGTAAATGGGGAGGGCCTCCAGATAGACTTGAGGACAGAAAACAAAAGCAAAAACTCTAACATGGATTCGCGCTGCCTGTTATGCCTTTTATGGAAAAAATACCTATAAAACCAAAATGAGTTATGTTTAATTTCTGACAGATCCCAGCTTGTGTGGAAGTGATCAACAATGCTCGTCAATGTAATGTTATCATTAATATGCTGGTGACGTAGGATGGCGTGTCAGGAATGGTGTAAGAAAGGGATTGTTCATGCTGCCTAGAACCTATGGAGAAGCTGCAAGACCATTTACATATCAGTACAAAACTCCTTTATTTTATTAAATGATTGAGAATTAACTTAAATTTATTAAGATCATGTATTGGTCCTTTAAATTATTAAAGGTTTACATTTGATAGGACTAATGGGTTTGGTGGTGAAATATTTTTATATATACATACAAATTTTTGTTTTTTTTTATTTTTAGCACTATTGGGAAACATAAGCAAAATTGAATTGCATGGTCTTTCAGTGCAACCATAAAATTTTTATTCACTTTGTAATAGAATGGACAAAAAGCTAAGGTTTATATGTTAAACTAATAAAGTGGTACAGGGTAAATTATATACATATATATGTATGAATATATATACTTAGGTAAAGTAAAAAAATTGACTCACATTCCTGTAATATAAAAGTCAATTGCTAGTTGAAAAGTGACCTCTTTTCTCTGTACATAGTTAAGCCCATGAGTATGGAGTTTTAATCTGTACAGAAAGAAATGTATTATTGAGAAGATTGGTCTTTCTACTGCTGGGAAAATAGTAGAATAGCTGATTCTTATAACTGTGTGATCAGGGATGAGTTAGAGTATTTCTTTTGTCTTTGCTCAAAGCCATACATATATAAATATATAAAGATTATTAATAAATTCAACAAAAATAAACTAAAATGAATATTTTGTTTTATCAACATATTCTAATCAAACATCCTGTTTTATTAACGTGTACAGATTTGCCTCTGTCTTTCTATCTTTACATCATGAGATTTCCAAGAGGGCTTATACATGGTAATCACTGATATTCTGTAACTATAGAAAGAAAGGAATGTAAATAGAACATGCATTGTCCAACTACTCCTATGTTATAACTCTTCTATATGGTATAAGCTGAGGGAGTTTTTTTGGGGTTTTGGGGTTTTTTTTAATCTTTTCTTTATAATTTCTTAGCATATGGTTGTTCAGTTTCAAAACACAGATATTTCTGTAATATTATTGGATATGAGGTTGAGAAATAATTGCCTCAATTGTGTATGTGATTTACATACACAAACCTATATGATAATAGCCACAGACCTTGCGAAGACTTTGAAGGGATTGAACCTCCCTATACAAGTGACTTTTCAATCAGACCTAAAAGCCTGATATAAAGTTTATTACAAATGAGTGAAGGATTCTTGAAAATTGTAAGATAAATGTCAGGAATGACAGTAGATTTTATTCGTCAAATAAATAGCTTGTCTCCAGGTCTCGATGACCACTCC
This sequence comes from Hipposideros armiger, assembly GCF_001890085.2. NCBI lineage: Eukaryota > Metazoa > Chordata > Mammalia > Chiroptera > Hipposideridae > Hipposideros > Hipposideros armiger. The sequence continues at coordinate 272,668 of NW_017731701.1, forward strand.
ATAAGTGAAGAAGGATTCCCTGATGGATGCTGATTCACTTTAAGAAGGTGGTTATTTGCCATTTACAAACTTAAATGAACATAACATCCGTAGGACACTACAGAGTACACAGTCAAGTTCACAAGAATAATTCCTAAAGGACTTGGGTGATTTAAACAATATGACGTGTTTTGAATTTTAGATGTATTATTTCAAATCCTGAAGTACTTACACATCAAAATACAAGCCATCTCTATTGTCGTTCATGCTTATTTTTTAAGTCTCCACGCCTTCTTTTCCAACTTAAGTATTTATACTTGTTAATTTTACTGTGCTACTTTGTTTCTATGGACCTCACTTTCATCATTGGTAGCATTAAGCTATTTGAACACGATTTCTCTTCCTTATACCTCTGTCCTTCTAGAATATGTGCCATAAAACACAAGTGTGGTTATTCATATGCACCACACCTACCAAAGATTTTTACATGCTCTGCCTATTTGAAAAATTACTCGTACTTTTCAACATGAACGAAATGGTCAAAAATGTAAGCAAGTGTGACTGGCTACATGCACTGAATTATCAGCTTAGGCTATAACCTGATTCAGTATATCCTTTTTCCAGGAGAACAGGATGGGACAAAGAAGATTTGCTGTTGTACTCAGGGTTAGGTACACTTGCAACTGGCACTTGAAAGCAGTGACTTTCGTAAGCAATTTTGATGCTTTTCTTTTTGAAAAATGGCATCTATTTTTTTATAAACTGGCAACAATGAACTCAATCAGGAAGAGAACTCCTGCTTTTAAAAGGGAACTAAAGAAAGTATAAATTACCTTGCCGCATTCATTAAGGATTTAGGATCCCATTGTCCAGAGAACCCCTATTCATTCCTCCTCCCAATGTGAAGTTTTTGACCAAAGGCCACATTCCTTCTTTCTCCGGGAACAATCAACATTTTCATTAATAGTGGTCATTTTGTTCTTCATCATTTCCTCCAGAGCTTTAAGGTATGAAAAGCATGAGCTTCTCTAGTTAGGAATAAAAATTCATGGCATAATCACAAATCTGTTGCCAGAAAATGCAAATTTTATTATAGTTGTTTAGAAGAAAATATTAGTGATTTTGTAATGCTTGATTGCTTTTCAGTTTTGACTATTCTCTCAATTCAGTTTGATTTGCTCGAAGTATGACATTCTGATGTCTAAGATAATGAAGTGTTTCATTCGAGAACTGTTAAATAGTATTTAATAGATAAAAGGCCTGCATACACTACATAGCATGTACCATAGTCTCCATACATCTTTATACCAAGAATCAAATATGTTTTAACTATATTGGCTTGAAAACAAAATTGAAAGATTCAAGAGTTAGTTCTCCTTACATTAATGACCCTAAAATGTTAAACACATATCCCAAAGATACTGCGTGAATCAAAATATGTTTGACCACTCAATTCAGAACAGCTTACAGGATCTGTAGCAAACTTAATTGAGTATTTTTACCTGTGGATTATCTCTACTTGGTAACAGTGACTCCCACTGGGAGTCAACCAAAATTCATTTGAAGCCCTATTTTCTTAATACAGTAAATGATCTAGTTTGTCATCACTGTTTGCATTAACAACAAATGTGGTTATTTTTATGTGTGGCTGAAAAATTCTCTCTGAAGCCCTTCTGGACATGTTCCAAGAGCCTTTTGATATGTACACCTTCCAAATTCAAATTCTCAAGATTCTAAAGATTCCAGAGATTTGTGATATTTACCTTTAAATATCTAATAACAGTATAGCTTTCTTTCTAAGCTAAGTTTTTTGTTTGTTTTTTACTCATAGAAGAACAATGATCAAATGCATTCATTTGGGCTTGTTTTACATAGGTGTTTTTTTTTTAAGGGATGATGATTTGCATGTGACATTCTATATTTTTGTGAATAAATGTTATTGACTTTAAATTTCCTCAGTTGACACTCTCGGATGATAGCTTCTTTTTTTTTTTTTTTTAAGCTGAGCCATCCTGCCACCTGTTGGCAGCTCAGCAGCTGCTCAGCTTGGTCCAGGAATCGAACCTCCATTGCTCAGAGCTCACACTCTTGGGCAAGCTCTTAACCAACTGAGCCGCTCGGCCGGCCCTCGGATGATAGCTTCTTAAATTGGTAGCTGTAATGAAAGTTCAGCCTTTCTCAACCTTCCGTATTATTAGCCTTCACGTGAACCACATAAGCAGAAATCTACATGATTCTGTTAATTGCTCCAACCTGTGAAGTTGGCAAATTTTGAGACTTTAGCTAGTTTGTTAAAAACAATTTCTCAGATCAAATCAATTACAAACACATGCCAAAGTTTTAGTTCAGACTTAAGAGAGTTCTGAGTAAGGCAATTCAAGGATTCCGTCTATGTAGACCTATTTTGTAAGCAAGAAAAGAAAAAAAGATTGGTTTAACAATAGCTTTCTAGAAAATTATCTGTGTAAAGATTATTAACCTCTTTGTAAATCTAAGTATTAGTTCAGTGAGGAAATAATTCCCATAAAGATCTTAGTTTCTTGAAAGTCTGTCAGAAAACTGCTTAAGAGTTTTATCGTGAATTTTAACTATTTCCCAAAGGACAGTAATGTATGTCCCAGGAACAGTTCTGGCGCTAAGTAGGTTTGGGAACACATTTTTTTGTCTTTTAAGTTGTAACATCTATTGTAGGAGCGCAAAATATATAGTTTCCTGCATGTATTTGTAAGTGACTTCAATAGTTATTCCTACCTAAGGAGTTTATATCTGCAAAATGTCAAGTGTCTGTGATAGCCTGTCTACAGCAATTCCTGCCCTTTATCTCAGCACATTTTTCTCAAAACACATGTTTCTTTGATGGCAAAAACCAGCAGAGTTTCTTGCAAGAAAGACTGTGACATTTCTAAAGGTGTTATATCCCCCATCCCCAAATTATAAAGTATTTGACAGGCTTATGTTACCTAAGGAGACCATGGATTTGGAAATTTTGAAAAGTGGCTTGACTTATTTATTTTCTATCTGAGAGCAAGAAAAATTAGGGGGATTGACCACCATCCCAAACAAAGACACTTCACATTTCAATTCTTAACCATTCCTAATCTCATCTTTTATATATAAACGCAGTTCAAGATGCCTACCTCCCCACCTTACCAGGCAGGTATTGGTTTAGCCTCCACAGTGGCTACCGGCCCTTGGATTCACAAGGAAACAAACGTTGCTACAATAGAGAGTGGAAAAGCAATTCAAGTAAAGTGCAAGTAAAGAGGGAAAATGACACTGAAAGAGATCAAATGTGTATCAGACAAGAGCTTTCAATGTTTGTTTTGATAGCGAAGGGTGTCACAGTATTCTGAAGAACACAAGGGAATATGGCATTGAAGAGTTTATTAAGATTTACTTTTAGAATATGCAACATAGAATTTGGTTTATTATGGAGGGGCTGTTTTTTGTCATCATTTTATTACCACATTCTTCTTATTTTCCTTCTGGTATGTTTTCATAAATTCCTCAATCTCTCTAAAGATATTTCTTAAGGACCTTTCTTAATGATGTGCTCAGTCTCCTCGTTGGCTATGACAAATCCTATCAAATAATCCTGTACCGTTGTTTATAATGGAGCTAAAACATTGTACAGTAAGCAAAGATGTGCATTCTAAAGGCAACCAAAAAATCTTCATAAATAACAAATTATAAAATGTGGTGGGATTAGTTTAATGTATAATGCCAATGGGAATGGGAGGGTAAAGAGAGAAGCCGTAGGTTATAAAAACTCAGTTGCAACGTATTAAAAATATAGAATATGTTGGGAAAGAGGAACATTCTTTGAAAACCTCAAGAAACATTTGTACGCCTACACTTTTAGAGCTAATCTTACTTTTCTTATCGATGGGATATTAACAATATAAATCCTGGGCACTTCACTTCAACAAGAATGTGGCTGTTTTGGAGAGGAGAGGGTGTGGATTGAACTAAGGTTGTGAAAAGGCCTGAAAATGTGACCTAGTCAGAAATAAACAACAAAAAGGCAGTTTTTCAACCTGGAGAGAAGCAAACCTACATGGACAAAGAATGACTCAGCAGGAGGGGAAATCTCTAGGTGCAGAGGGGAAGACACATGCAGGGTTTCTGCTGCTCCCCGAGCACACTCAAGAGGGAATTGGTCATATTTTCCAGAATTTACACATAAGAAATCAACTCATCCTATGTACACTCACACAACACTGCATACTGCCAAAGATATAGATCTTCTTATTTACTTAAAATAGTAGCGTTCTTCACATAAAGAGTCTCAATCCATCAGGTACCAATCCCTAGAGAATGGGTTTGTATGGGGAAACTGACAATCAAAAAAAAAAAAATTCTGGGCCAGTTAGCTCAGGTGGTTATGAGTGCAGGCTCATAACACCAACATTGCCCATTCAATTCCCACATGGGCAGTAGAGCTGTGCCCTCCACAACTAGATTGAAGACAACAATTTGACTTGGAGATGATGGGTCCAAATTCTGATGTTATTGTGTACTAGTACTTATACATTGATTTTTAAATTATTTTACTATAAGTACCTTTTTGTTAGATCTCATTCATATTACATATAATACATTTTATATATATATATATATATATATATATATATATTATTTTTAATGTTATTCTATCAATGATTATCATTTCAGGAGAGTAATGGGGCTATTATAAAATATTAGTTATAAAAAGAGAACATATTTCCCACAGGCTTCCTATCATCAGCATTATAAAATTTGAAATGCAGAATATGATAATTAAAAGTGACCTAAGGGCCAGCCGAGTGGCACGATGGTTAAGAACTGGCTTGGGACACCAGAGGGCCCCGGTTCGGATCCCACATATGAGGGCCAGTGACACTGCCCTCTACAGCTAAGATGCTGAACAACAGCTCAACCTGGAGCTGGGGGATTCCATAAGTCACCGGTGACAGCGTAGGCTGCAGCCCCTGTGGCAGTGGGTTGCCATGGGCTACCATGTGTAGCCAGCAGCCAGTGTGAGCGGCCAGCAGCTGCAGTGAGCGGCCGTCCAGAAGCCGGCGACTGATCTGCCTCACCCGGGAAGAGCGCAATGATGGTGCCAACTTGGGCCAGTGAAGCAACGTCCTCCACAACTAGACTGAAGAACAAAACGACAGCAACTTGTCTGTTCTCCTTCCCCCAATTCCCCAGTGCTGTTCCCAAAAGAAAAAAAAAGTGACCTAAAAGTAGAAGGAAGAGGGGCGTTATTTTGCAATAATTAATAAGTAACCTTACAAACCACGCAGTAGTAGCTGATTCTTTGAGCAGCCAGAAGTCATCTGGATGGTAACATCTGAAGAATGTCTGTTGGTCTTTTTATCTATAATATTTCCCTCCTATTGCTTGGAATTTCTGCCAATTATTCACCCCATTGTGCATCATTTATGTCCATTTTTGCATTACATATGTTACCTTAGAGATTAGATCAAACTAAACCATTAATTAGTTCTACATATAATTTAGATGATCCATTAAGTTAATTCCTTGAGCACCTATGGTATGGAAAGAAATGTTCTAAACAATGTAGATATGGCAGTGAACTAGAGGGACACATGTCTTCATGAAGCTTATATCCTTTTAGGGTGACATCAAAATACATACATACATACATACATACATAAAAATGGTTCAGATAGGGAAAGAAATCTTTTGAGAAAAACAGTGCAGGGAAGCAAGAAGGGGGTGTCGAGGATAGAGATTGGGGAGCATTTGCTGTTGTTAGTAGTATGAGTAGGGAGGCTTCACTGAGTTGATTATTAAACAATGACTCAAAAGGGCCTATCAGTCTATGGAGCTAGGTGTCCTCCTGTGCCTCGCTACTGAAAGTAGGTGTATGGATGTGTGTCATCTGTAGTACATGGGAGCTTGTAAGAAGAGCAGAATCTTGAGACCTACTTTCTGTCAGCAGTCACATTTTCACAAGATCCCTACGTACTTCACATATACATTAATGTTTAAATGTGTGTACAGTGCTAGCAAAGTCCTAGGAGAGGTCAGTAACTTTTAAGGGTGTTTTAGGGAAATATCAGGTGCAAGTGCTTTTCTGGCCATGCCAAATCATAGCAAGGGTCTTGGCTAGACATTCCATACCATGAAGGTCAAAGAGAAACAAAGTTGGATATTTTTGAAAGCTGGTAAGACAGAGTTTATTCAGATGACTCCAGTAGAGGAGAGAGACTCAGTGTAAACTGAGGTAAACTCCACTTAAAAAAAAAAAGTGGGAGGCTTTTTAAATGCTGGGGTATGCATGCTAGAGAAAAGTACTAAGGGGGCGTTGGTCGATGTGATTAGGACATATTAACTGGCGATTATCTGGGGAAGAAACAAGCTTTTCATAGCTTTCATACAGAAGGTAGTTTTGCAAATAGAAACAAGGTGACTGCCAGAGTCAGGCTCTTACCCTCTCACAGGAACTGGGAGACAGGCGAGCTATTTCTGGATGTTTGCATTTCAAAGAGACATCTCCCAGCTCCTTGAGGAGATATTTCTGGATGGTATAAGATCTATATCTCAAAGAGGATAGAAAGGATTTATAATTGCAAATTTTTTCAAAGGAGATTGGAGATGGGGGAAGGCTACAGTCAGTCAGATGTTGGCTGGAACAAACAGCAAATTCTTTTGGCAATGTTGAGTTTTCTCAGGCAAGTGTTTGAGTGGCAGAATAGTGTCATTCTAGGGAGATGGTCTTGAGCCAATAGAAGCCATGCTGGAGTTTGGTCAAGTTCTTAGTGAGGGTTTTAGGAGGGCTGTCATACAAAGCAATTCATGCTGACAATTTGGAAGTTCTTATGAAAAACATGAAACTGATGACAAACCACCTATTTAATCATTTTTACCCTGGACCATCCTTAGACTTCCTCTCAGTTGCACTGCCTTTCCGAGGCTGCCTCCTGGCACTCATTAACTCAAAACCAGGAGGAGGAAGTTAATACGCGTTAGATGTTCCCATTTCCTCACTTAGGATGAATTTCGGTGTCATAGCCAACAATGCTCCTTCATCTCACATCAATCCAATGTGTCTATTGCTTTTTGTAACATTTGTATAAGGCTAACGATAATAAATTGACATTGTAAAAATAAATGAATTTGGTCAATGTTTAATTAATGAGCTTCTATCCATCAGCCATATCTCTATATCTGTGGTGCTTAGAAAACCTGGCTAAAAACCTGGCTCTACCACTTACCATGTAACCATAGTAGAGTTATATAATCTTGTTATATTTCAGCCTCCATAACGGGAAAAGGAGAATTGAAAGAGGTTTCTGCTTCACAGGGTGGCTATGAGGATTTAAGGACATAAATTTTGCAAAGGGTTGATCCCTACTTTTTGGCTCACATCAAACATTCCAGGTGCAATGAATAGGCTTCTCTAAGTCACGCTGGAGTATGAACTTGGGCGCTCTGATACCTCAGTCAATCCCGGCTTACCCCGTGGAAGGAGCGATGCATGCAATCTTAATTTTCCAGAAGAATTCAGGCTTCTGCCCATGACAATATTTCTCAGCACCCAGGAGCTCCAGGGGTTTGGCAGCTGGTATTTCCAGGTGACATCTGAACAACTGACCACCTCGTCTGCAGCCTTTTGGTGTCCGTCAATCTGATCCCTGATGAGGCTGCTTTCTCACATCTGTCCTGTAAAAGATAAAATAGCAGGAGGGCAATGTCCCTCCTCTGACAAGCTGATCCCAGCAAGATGCTCAATGAGATACAGTGCAGAAACGGGAGCGTGAGACTACTTAGTCTCAGCGTAGGCCTTGTAACGGTAGACTTCACCATGAGTCCTTATGCATGAGAGGACAAGCTCCAGATAAGACTCCACGTGTGACACACTTGATGATCAACATTATTACAATCATGCCCCTTAAAATATGAATCTGCGTAGCTGGAATAGTCACCATGTCATTCATAAAATTGACAATGATTAAACCATGTGCATGTGCATGCACACACACGTTTGGTTACACATATATAGCCTTGTCTTTATGACTTTTAGGAAGAGGCCAGTTTCTGAAAGACATCCCGCATGCGTACGCACTTTCCTTTCTGAAGTATAGAATTATTAAAGTGTCTACTGACTATCTGATGTTCTGAGACTAGTGGCAACTGTGTAACTGACTCTATTTAAGTGTACTTGAATTCCTCTGGCATGAAGCAAGTATCCTGCTCCTAAGGATTTGATGTTTCTTTTAAATGTCTTTAAATTCAGGCCCTTTGCTGGACAGCAAGATCTCAGCGAGGAGATACAAGACCATTTTTTAGAACTGATTCTTTAAAATCTCCTACTACAATTACAAAACCATAATATATCTTTTGGGCTGGTAGGTTCTCCAGGAGATCATTTAGACTTAGTTCTTAAAGCTTTGTTCCCACCAGGAGCTGAGATCTAAACTTCTCGCTATTACTGTGTGATGTATAGAAAAAAAGGAAAATGTCAGAAAGAAAACACCCACGTCCTGTCAGAATACGTTAGTGTTACCGTGGTGAGCATTGTTGTTAGAGATCTGTAGACAGGTGATAAAAGTACAGGACTAAAATAATCAGAGAACTGTGAAGATTGAAAATTGAAGCTTTCAGGGGTTTCAAATCAGCTGCATCCATTTAATGATACTTGGCCCAGAGCTGTGTATTTCACGCACTGTTTATTTTGATTTGGGGGAATGTTTAACAAATTTTTTTGGGGGGGAGAATGGATCTCTGTTAGGGTAGAATGGGAAATTTACTTTTAAATTTACTTTTATTTAAAAGATTAAACTTAGCTACCTCATTGTACTGGGGATATAACAAGAAAAGGGACATGTTATTTTTAAGGAAGATATATGTATATATGCAACAAGCTTAGTAATTTATGACCTTTTTTGCCTATTTTTGTCTTAAAAGAATATGCTTTTTAGATAGGTTAGCAGTTTAGCTTAATCTAAAATCTATAGACACAAATTTTTGACGTTGGGCATGACATTAACAAGCTTAAATGTTTCCAACACTCTTAACATACCTGATTCTTCTAGACTCTGGCATGTTATTAGCACTTGAGTCACTTATTAGCACACTTTTTACTTCAGTGACAAGTTCCTACTTATCATACCTAAGCAAAACCTACAATTTATATTTTAATATGAATATGATAAAAGTAGATTCACCTTTTGATTCACAAAAGTGAATCGTCCTCAACTACCCTTTTCTATATTATTTAATCCTTCTAGAATATTTCAGGTCTTTTATCAGGAATAATATATATTACATACATATATATATTTACATATATACATATATATATATATAGATAGATATACATATATATACATATATACATATATACATATATATGATATTACTGAAAACTTATGTTTTCAGTATGAGTTAATTAGCTCTTTGATTCTCCCACATATATTTCACTGGAGGGAAGGGATTTTATAGAGAAGATATTAGACTGAGGAAAGCCTTAATGAGAACCCTAAAAACTTTCAACCTTAACAGATAGACCAAAGCCATTGATAGCATTTGAATAGAAAACGAACACGATGTACTTTTAGAAAGAATATCGTTGTATAGGATGAATTAGATGGCAGAGACTGGAATCTTACGGAAAAGTTAACAGATTTGTGCAGAGCTCCTGACATGAAGTTCAATTTGCAGCCTGAATTTCAATGAGGGTGGTAATTTATACAAAGGATAAGGTGATTTGTACAAATCACAAGTTTTGAAAACTGAGGCATAGTGTCAGACACATAGTAGATACTCAAGAAGTACTGGTTGAACAAGTGAATCAATGAAGTATAACAATCCAAACACCCTAGTTGGAGAATTTTCTTTTAAATAATCGTAAAAAATAAATACACTGGTATTTATATTAGAATTGTTACTGTCTCTTAAAAAATAATGGGGGAATATTGCCACTGAGAATATCAGCTATAAAACCAAAATTCTTTGAGATAGGGTGCATCACCAAGTATTGTTTGGCATTTTTGATGCCACAAGTTAGCTTCCAGAAAATGTTTCTTGAGTATGAAATAATAGGTAACACTGAGGTTCAGTGTTTCAAAAATACTTATGTGTATAACACTAACTTTCTGTAACCAAATAATCTCAATAACAATAATTGCTGGATCATCTCACAGAAGTACAGCTTCTAAGTTTTGCACCTAAAAAAATAACAATCATTACCTAGATACTATAAATGGCTCTTAGACGCCTCCAATTTGACAGAGTTGACTACAGATTCGTATTTTCCAGATAAACTGTGACTTCTGGTTACTCTATATTTTCCTTCTGCATCTACTCAGTGACTAGCTCAAGCTGAGCACACATCTCCACCAATGCTTGTGGGTTAATTAACCAATCAGTGAGGACAATGTATAAAAGAACTTGTTCTAACAGTTATGACCAGGGCCAGCCAAGTGGCGCGTTGGTTAAGAGCTGGCTTGGGACGCCAGAGGGCCCCGGTTCAGATCCCACATATGAGGGCCAGTGACACTGCCCTCTACAGCTAAGATGCTGAACAACAGCTCGACCTGGAGCTGGGCTGCCGTGAGTCGCCGGTGACAGCAGGTGGGTTGCCATGGGCTACTGTGTATAGCTAGCAGCCAGCGTAAGTGGTCCACAACCGCTGTGAGTGGCCAGCAATTGATCTGCCTCACCCTGGAAGAGCACAATGATGGTGCCAACTTGGGCCAGTGAAGCAACATCCTCCACAACTAGACTGAAGAACAAAAGCATAGCAACTTGTCTGTTCCCCTTCCCCCAATTCCCCAATAAAAATCTTAAAAAAAAAATACAGAACAGTAATGACCAGTGTTTTTCTAAAGCTCCAAATGAACAGCTTTAGACAAAATATGATGGGAGAATCTTTGGCTTGATATCCCTTTAGGAAATTCTTCAATATTTAACTCAATTGAAAGTAAAAAGCCTAGGGTTGCCAATTAAGTGCCAAGTTATTGCTTTATCCTTGTTATTTCCCCCATTTTATTATCTTTGAACAGAGAAAAGTACCTGTTCAAAAATAGTTGGTATGGTTGGGATTATATAGTTCCAGTGGAACACTGAGAAAAAAAGAAATGATAAGGCCAAAGAGATATGAAAACTTAGCACATGGTCTAAATTCTTAGAGGGACCCCCACATCTTTTAAATTTACCAACTCTTGTGCAAGTGCATGAGATAGCTGATGATAATCCTTTAGGTCTTGAGATAATCTTACAAGAAATCATTGTAACTTTTGTAACTCTTTGTTCTTTAGGTTTATCTTAAAACACCAACAGAAATCTATTTTTCCTTCCCTGCCCTCCACAAATACTCCCCACAAACTGACTCCATGCTTTGATTATGATCCCAACAACCTTTTCTTATACCAGCCTCGGTGCATTTTCTTTACTGCCCAACTCTTTCCCAGTCTTAATATTCTTTGAAGGCCTTTAATCACCACCAAGAGCAAGCTCTGTTTATCATGGCCCATAAAGCCTTTATTCCCTGGCTTTTGACAACTTGTAAAGCTTAATTAGAGAATGCTGTTGAGTCCAATATTTTGCGTTTCATATTATTCCTCCCATTCCTTAATGCCTATAGCGTTTAGGATCTGTACGACATACTTGAGGATGTATGGATAAGCTGAGTTTATATGTTCATGGATGCATTTATATGCTTAAATGTCTCTGTGCCTACATTACAAAGCCTTCAAAAGTATCCAGATACATTGTCTAGCACAGAGTAAACATTCAGAATATAAAGAAGTAGTGGTTGAACAAAAAGTCATTACATGAGATTTCTTTGATATTTTTGTTCTCTTCATGCTGTCTTAGACCTGCTTCTTTTCTCCCTCTTCAAATATTCCTCAACTACCTCATCTGCCTGTTTTATGTGAAGCAATATAGAGAAGTGGTTAAGAGTTGGGACCATGGAGCCAGAGTGTCCTATTTAGAATGCTAGCGCTGCCATTTCTTACCTGGGTAATTTTTGTCAAGTTATTTTACCTCTGTGAGCCTAAATTTCCTCATCTGTAAAATAGAGATGATAACAATGATGCACCTTCCTCATGAGATTCCTATATTAGATGGCTTGATCTCTAAGAGCGAATGCTTACAATAGTGCATAGTACGCAGCAAGCACTACTACTCAGGTGATAGTTATTATGCTGAAGACTCCCAAGTCTCCAGCTCTAGTTAAACCTCTCTTCTGAACTCCTAATGCATCCATCTAACTGCTTTCTCCATCTGTGTATTCCACAATTATCCCCTTGTTACCAGAGCTGCAATATTTTTTCTCGAGTCCACCTGCCTGCATGCACTGGCACAAAGAAATGCAATAACAGGAGTTTGCAGAATACAAAACACTAGTTTAATATTGAATTGGACAATATGAAGATGGGGAGCTAATGCTCAAAAGAAATCAGCTCCCAGTGGTGTGTAGGTTACAGATTATACAGGGCAAAATCATAAGACACCATGTGTTACGTGTTGGGAGCCAATTGGTCAGAGGTGAGTTAAGTGTAATAAATCATTTCCTCAGGTCTTCAAAATGGCTCTGAAGTCTTTTCCAGGCTTCCTTCTATCTGGTCTTATGGGAAAGTAGCCAAGGAGTCACTCCACCTTAGGTCTCAGGACCTGAAACATAACTTAGGTCAAGACGTTATCTTTAGCCTGCCAGAGGTCCAGACCATGGGACCATTTGTGAGGTCCAGGCTTGTCTTCTGCTGCCTCAGAGGCTGCTGATTATCTGGGGGAAAGACTAGGTCTCTGAGGGATATGGAGGTGGGGGTGGGGAATATGATTTCTAGAGCTAGGATTTAAAACTAAATTTAATCAAAGTCCTAAAAACCCTCAGTTTCACCAAAGTCTTCAAAAGTGAGCTCTAGGGCTGGCCGAGTGGCGCGATGGTGAAGAACTGGCTTGGGACGCCAAAGGGCCCCGGTTCGGATCCCTCATATGAGGGCCAGTGACACTGCCCTCTATAGCTAAGATGCTGAACAACAGCTCAACCTGGAGCTGGGCTGCCGTGAGTCGCCGGTGACAGCAGGTGGGTTGCCATGGGCTGCGGTGTGTAGCCAGCAGCCAGTGTGAGCGGCCAGCAGCCGCAGTGAGCGGCCGTCCAGAAGCCGGTGACTGATCTGCCTCACCCGGGAAGAGCGCAATGATGGTGCCANGGCCAGCAGCCGCAGTGAGCGGCCGTCCAGAAGCCGGTGACTGATCTGCCTCACCCGGGAAGAGCGCAATGATGGTGCCAACTTGGGCCAGTGAAACAACGTCCTCCACAACTATATTGAAGAACAAAACGACAGCAACTTGTCTGTTCCCCTTCCCCAATTCCCCAGCACTGTTCCCATCCCCCCAATTCTCCAATAAAAATCTTTAAACAAAAAATGAACTCTATATTTTTACCCTGAACTCTATTGTTCTTCCTGTGTTTTATATTTTAGTACAACCATAGCCCATAGCCCAAATCATGAATCTGAAAATTATATCCACACTTCCCTTCCTTTGACCTCCTGTAGTCAACAATTCAACTAGTATTACTAATTCTACCCCATCCATATTATTTGAATCCCCTTTCTCTACTTCAGGATGACCTCTGAGATTAAAGCCCTTTCCAAAGTAAAACCTACACAGCAAATTCTTTTTCCTCCTCCATTACTCATTACCCTCATTCTGCATAGCAATCACCTGGATGACATTCCATTGGCGAGAGGAGAAAGGGGAGGTGATTGTAACAACACACAATTTATGTATTTTTTTCTCCCTCTCACTTAAAAATAAGAACAGTGTTGTACAAAACACTTAATCTTCCTGACATGGCTCCCCACCAATCCTCCCAATCTTCTTTTTTTCATATTGATCACTAATTAGGCCAAAATAATGGGAAAGTCAAAAAAGATGGGGAAACAGCAGGTTAGATATTTATTGTAATTATACTGTGCCATTTGGCCCATCTCTTTCTTAATCTAGGTGGGTGAGTGTAGGTAGAAGATCTTCATTTCTCAGTTATGAAATTTGAATGTCTTCAATCAAGTTTTGATATATGTTAAAACCATTGCTTGAATATCAAGGCCTTTAGAGGTGGTAACAATTCTTTTTTGAGAAGATTGGTCCTTTTTTGCTCTTTCGTTATATGGTTTTTGTTTCCTTTTCTACTTTGACAGAAGTGGAAACAGTGTGGTGTTTTTGAGAGATGAATTAATGTCTTATTAAAGTATAGGACAAATATGTATACAGACATACACTACCTACAGATGTTACCATATAAATAGATCTTATATTCTTCTATAGCTAAAGGGCTAAATGGTGGATAAGAAAATAAAGAAAAAATAGATAACCAAAGTAACAGGAGCAAGATCTCTTTTCTTTAAGCAAATATGTTCCAAGGAAATAAAAGAAATTTCTCTAGTTCTTGTTCCTCTGAGAGAGTTCAGGTTGTAGATATGTATGTAAATTTACTTTGACTGTATAGCAACTTCTTTTATCTTCTGTGTATGTGGGAGGAATAGAAGAATGTTCAGTAAGAACAATTTTGAAATAGTTCACCCTGGTATCATTGTGTGAAATAACTTAGCAATCCAAATCAATCATTTCTTCATCTACTGATGCTGTTAAGGTGCATTTGTATTTTAAAACTGATTAGCAGCTTAGCTGAATATTGTTTTTTAATGTCTGAAGGCAAATAGAACTCACATTTTTCTAAAAGCCATGCATACTGCTATTGCAACAATCAAATTTTAATTGTATGGAGATTTACACACACACACACACACACACACACACACACACACACACACGAGGGTGCCAAAAAAATGTATACACATTTTAAGAAAGGAAAACTGTGTTAAAATTGTAATACTCAATATGTACTAACAACAAAAGATGAATACAAGTCACATTTGACTTCTGCAATTTACAAGAGGTGCTAAAAGTGGTTACCACCAGCGTCTAGACACTTCTGATTATGGTGAACTACTGCTTGAGCAACGTTGAACAAAGTATCCACTTGTATATATTATTGGGTCCCCCTGTATATGTATATGTGTGTGCATATATATATATATTTGTAATTATTTGTATTCTGGTCATTAAAAATTATTTTTAAAATATACCAGTAAACATATCAATCAAGTAACATTGCACTAGGGCAGAGAAGGGGATAATTGCAGAGGAATATAAAATAAAGTAAATGACTTCTTGTAATTTAATAACAGTTGGGAAGACAAATATACCTATGTGAAAAAATATGTTTGCAAGTTAACATATAAATAAATATAAATGAATTTAATGTTCAAAGTTTTGTTGACTTGACAGACATTTCTGAAAAGTTAACTGATTTTCTGAATATAAGAGAAGTTATAATATTTAAAAGATGTTTTGTTAAAAAAATGTATGTGACTATTTTGAATTTTATTATAAAAATGAATCTTAATTCTAACTCACTTTATCAACAACCTCATATTGAATGCCAACTATATATGAAGCACCATATGGCAGAGATCTAGTATAGATGGAAATAAACCACTGTAACCCTACTTTGTTAATTAACAAATGAGTAAGTTTGTCAGAAAATATTCTGGAACAGTGGTTCTCAACCTTAGCTGGGCGTTAGAACCACCAGGGGATGTGATGCTAGGACCTGTCTCTCAGGCATACAGGTTTAGTTGGTCTGGGGTGTACCTATGCATTGAGAGTTTTAAATTTTTCAACAAGATTCCAATGTGTAGCCAAAATTGAGGACTATTGCCATAGGTCCCAAGAAGAAAAAGTTACCTTTACCTGGAGCAATCACATAAAGCTTCTCACATGTGGTGGGTTTTCATCAATAGCCAATCAAACTGGGTTTAAAAGCTAAAAAGATATTCAGAAAAGTGTCGGGAACATCAGAAACATAGGCAATTAGGCAAAAACAAAACTAAGGTAAGAAAGTATAAGTTATATTTGTTGAACAATGGGTAGAACAGGATAAGTGACAGAAACAGAAGTAAATGTGAAACTGAAGCAATAATTTTACTAGCTGCATATGTGCTGTACTATTTCTTCTGATACTGATTTAATGTGTATGAGTGATACATTATTGAAACTGTACCTCTATGTTAGACTTCATAAATGGCCACCATCCTTTACTTTAATCTGTACCCCTACCATCTGCAAGTCCTACCTTTAACTTTCTACCATTAAAAATTAGAGTCTCTTTTTCTTTCTCTTCAATCTGGTCTGGCCTTAGGACTTTTTTGACCAATGGGATGAAGTAGAAGTCAGTAAAGGCCAGATCCAAGCCTAGGCTTCAAGAGACCTTCCACACTTCCGCTTTCTCTTTCTCTTGGAGCTCTGTCCAGCCACAATATATGAAGCTCAAAATAGCCTGTTGAAAAAAAAAAAAAAATGAGGAAGCACATTAAAGCAGAAACATGACATGCCAGTTGAGGCCCTCCTAGACCAGCAAGTTGACCCCAACTATACAAATGAGCCCAGCTGGTAGGATGGCCAGATAGCTCAGTTGGTAAGAACACGAGCTCTGAACAACCAGGGCTGGTGGTTCGATTCCCATATGGTCCAGTAAGCTACTTCAGTAAACTGCAACCTCTATAGCTAAGATTGTGAACAATGGCTCGACTTGGAGCTGGGCTGCTGTGAGCGGCCGGCAGCCAGTGAGAGCTGCCATGAGTGACTGGCCAATGGCCAGCGACCGACTACCTCAGCCGGTAGAGTGCAATGATCATAATACCAATATGGACCAGTGAAGTGGCGTTCTCCACAACTAGACTGAGAACAACGGCTCGGAGGTAGGGAAGGGGAGAAGTGTGTGTGTGTGGCGGGGGATGGAAATGAGCCCAGCCGAGACTAGAAGCATCATCCAGCTAAATTCAAATTACCACTCTTCAGGATTGTGTTATAGGTAAATGGCTGCAATTTAATCTACTAAGTTTTGGTTTTGTTTGTTTTGCCTCAAAAGTTAATTGATAAATTCTCATTTTCTCAGTTACAGTGACTGATTTGAGGGGTAGACCAAACTAGATCAATACAAGTTCTTCCTGATAACATTTTCAACTGGAAAAAAAGAGATATACTCTCTTTTCCTTGGGTTGTCAAACTGAAAGTATATGAGTACAGAACTTTCTAAACCCAGGTGTCCTATTGCATGGAGAAAAACATCTGGAATGAAAGGAATAAAGCTTAAATACAAGGAAAGAAAACAACAAACAGAAAGAATGAGAAGGTTATTTTTGGCAGTCTATCCATCTATGATTCAAAGTTTCTTTTAAGGCCAAGCCCACTCCTGCGTTCTGACTGGAGTTTGGTTATAAGTCAATAAATTATCCTGTTTGGTTTAAACTAGTTTTAGGTTTCTATCACTTGCAATTAAAAGAGCTTTTACTCAACTCTTTAGCCAATCAAGAAGAAAAAAAGTAAAAAGTGATTGTCTAGCTGAACAACCCAATACTGCATATATAAAGCATTCAATCAATAAACACTTGTTTAGGATCCATTCTAAATAAAACACTAGGTTAAGAGATGGAAATATGACCTTATCCTTAAAGGATTTATAGTCAAGTAGGGAAGATAGGCTGGTACACCCATAATTAAGTCTTACAATCAGGGGACAAGAAATCTAGGAAGACTCCCTAACTTAGTCTTAACAAGGTGAAGTCTCTGTTTAGTCTTGAGAAGAAAGCAGGGCTCAGTTCAATGAAAAGGTCAAAGAAAGTATTCTAGTTAAACATCATGACAGTAGCCTTATCTCCAACAAAATATATCCTTCATTGGTTTACTGATGCTCCTGCAGCAAGAATTTTTTAAAGAAAATGATACAGAGAGGAAGAACCAAAGGTAACATTTTTGCATGATGAATTAACGTGTCAGGAACTATATAAGATACTTTCTATATTATCTCTTTTAAATATATATTTATGAAAGATTTAGGTTATATTTTCACAGAAACCTTGTGGAATAGGGGATATTATATCCCATATTATCTCATTGCTGCATATGTTATATGACAAAAATTAGCTTTGGAAAAGTTAATTAAGTTTGGATTTTTTTTCTTTTGGAAGAGTACAAATATATTTGAGAGATATAATTAAATTTGATATGTAATATACACTAGGACATATACATATATACACTAGAATATGTAATATGTTATATATTAGAATATACAAAGTATACTCTATATTTTAGATATCATATATGTTAGAATATACTAGATATGTATTCCAGAATATATATATATATATATATATATATATATATATATATATATATATATAGAATATACTAGACTATATAAAATAATTTAAAAATATTTTTCTGGTATCAATGTTTTGTATTTACTGAAACTGACTTATTTAAAACTTTGTAGCAATCTTATTTTATTTTTAATGCAATTTTTAATTTGTTTAACTTAGTTTTTCATTAATTTAAAGTTGTTATCAACTTAAGACTTCTACAGAAGTTTGTTTTGCAGCTAAGACTATATAGCTTAAGTTTCTTATCACTGTTTCTTTTAACATACACCCAGAGAAGTACCTTGGAGGCATTAATAACACTGTAATTAAATATTATTAGATGAAATTGTAATACATAAATTATTTTTTAGGTTGGAAGTTCAAGTTTTCTGGTTCTCAGTAGGATTCCTGAGTTTGTCTTTAATATTTATTTACTTATTTTTTTTTCTAATTGGGGAATTGGAGGAGGGGAACAGTGTTGGGGAATCGGGTAAGGGGACCAACCAAGTTGTTGTTCTTCAGTCTTAGTTGTGTAGGGCACCAGTTGCCATCTGGCTGCCTGTCGGCAGCTCATGGCCTCAAGCTCAAGGTGCTAAGTTCAGTATTAGTTGCAGGTGGGTGTAGCCACCATCCCATGCAGGAATCGAACTGGCAATCTTGTTAGGAGCACGTGCTCTCACCAGCTGAGCCATCCTGCCACCTGTTGGCAGCTCAGCGGCAGCTAAGCTCAGGCGCAGCGTCACTGGCCCATGTGGGAATAAAACCGGTGGCACTGTTGCTCAGAGCTCACCCTCTTAAGCTAACCATTTACTGACTGAGCCACTTGGCTGTCCCCATTTATTTACTTTTTAAAATTTATAAACTTTGCTTTCTTCCCAACATTTTTAATGAAAATTTTCAGAAGAATAATACATGTGCTCTTAGCTGTTATAATAATGCCTTACAGTATTTGAGTATATACATATAAATGTATATATACACACATATATATAAATATATATGTTAAAAATATGTATGTGAAAATATATAAATGTATATATTTTTATTTATATTCCTGGCTATGGTCAAAAAGAAAAGATTGATAGTGGAGGACAATGAAGATATCTGAAAGGAAAAAAGGTATTTAAAAAAATGCTTTTCATATTAAGAGTTCTTACCATGCACAGGAAAGGAAATAACCCACAAAAGAACACACAGAAATATTTGGAGGTAATGAATATATTTAGGACCTTGATTGTGGTGATTGCATCATAGGTATATGCATATGTTCAAACTCATCAAGAGGTATACATTAAATGTGTTTATTCTTGCATATCAATTATACCTTAATAAAACTTTATTTTTTTATTTTTTATTTTTTAAAGATTTTTATTGGGGAATTGGGGGGATGGGAACAGTGCTGGGGAATTGGGGGAAGGGGAACAGACAAGTTGCTGTCGTTTTGTTCTTCAGTCTAGTTGTGGAGGACGTTGCTTCACTGGCCCAAGTTGGCACCATCATTGCGCTCTTCCCGGGCGAGGCAGATCAGTCGCCGGCTTCTGGACGGCCGCTCACTGCGGCTGCTGGCCGCTCACGCTGGCTGCTGGCTACACACGGTAGCCCATGGCAACCCACTGCCACAGGGGCTGCAGCCTCCGCTGTCGCCAGCGACCCACGGCTGCCCAGCTCCAGGTTGAGCTGTTGTTCAGCATCTTAGCTGTAGAGGGCAGTGTCACTGGCCCTCATATGTGGGATCCGAACCGGGGACCTCTGGTGTCCCAAGCCAGTTCTTAACCATCGCGCCACTCGGCCGGCCAAATAAAACTTTAAAAAGGTAAGGTGAAACTGTAGTTGTATTAGTCATTTATTTAATAAACAATGTGCATGAACAGAAAGAATAAATGTGTATGAATCATAGACCAGAGATCATGCCCTCTTGACTTTCTGGAGCCAAAACTTAGTACCTTATGACTCCTTTGTCACTGCCGTTTTGCTCTGTGCTTCTTCCTTCTAATCAAGTCTCCTTTAGTTTCCTAAACTGCATTAAATGGGTTCTGTTACTCAGAATCAAGAGATCCCTGACTAAGACACCTTGGAAACCATTCAATTCAGAGTAGACTGCATTCTCCTTCTAGTTCCCAGACTACAGTAGCCTGCTCTGTCTACTAATGATCCTCTGATTTTTGAGCTTTGACAACCAGAAGTTTCATTTGATCATGAGATTATAGGAATCAGAAGGTTGGTATGATTGCCAATGGAGGTTAAGGATCTAATTGATAGAGGCATATGTCCAGAACACGGGAAGTGCTAACATTAACATATTGCTATCTGATCCCACGTAAGAGAATGGAACAATCAGGAATAGTGTGTGTTCCAATAAATGTAAGCTCTACTAGATCAGGAAGACTTTTCTCTCTTGTTCACCAGTTTCCCCAGTTCCCAGAGCTCAATAAATATTTGTTGAACAACTGAAAACCATATTGTATGAAAAAGGCTTGTCATAACTTGGATTGTCCCACTTTGAGGTTTAGACAAGTGGTGGGAAGATTTCATTCCATAAGCATCTGAAAAAGTAGGCTTACTCCCATTAAGTCAAGATGGCAGAACAATAAAATTAACACCTTATTTTTCAGTCTTTAACACTTTGTTATCCTCCCAAACTCAGGGTATCTAGTAATGTTCTTTTCTCATTAGGGACCTGCATCTTCACACTAAGCTTGTGTAACTGCACCCCAACATTGGCCCCTACCTCATATCCATGAAGTATCATCTTGAAATATAAAGCTAATGAAAAAGTAAGCAGGTATTCCCCCAACAAATACTGCTCTAATTAGCTGTTTTTTTCTATACACACACACTCTCATGATAGTGAGGCTGACAATTTTAATCTTAATCATTTTCACACAGCCCGTGTGAACCCAAGATGGCTATTCCGTCAAGTTGATTATCTGGTGCACACCTGTTAGCATAATTAGAACTAGAATATGGAGTTTTGTTCACTTACTAAACTAAAAATAGCTTAAACCAAGTGTAGCATCAGTGTTTCAATAGTCAGATGTCTTCAGGTACTTTGCACATCCGGCTCTTATTAGACCAAGCACTACTACCTTAACTGAGGAATCTTTTTGCCTCATGCTTTAGTTCAGTGATTCTGGGGGACCTAGGTATAACCTAGAAATCTACGTTTTTAACAGATAGTCAAGGTGTAGTAGATAGGTGGTAGACCATACTAGGAGAAGCAACACCTTTATTAGAGAAGAAAATGGAACTGGTTCTAGATATTGATTCATCAGAATTGTGCATTTACATTTGTATTAAAAGTTTCTAGGTTTAATTATGCTCTAGAGAAAAGCTAGTAAATATTATATTTCTATTGACATCTCCAGGCTAATCGTTTTGTGTTGTAATAGGCAAAAATTCCATATCTTTTAAAGATTTACTTCTGTGCAAACACACAAAGTATTTAAAGTTGTTGTCTACCATTCAACTTTAGATATAGAACCTGTAGATATAGCTTCTATATATCTCTCCATTCACCATCTCAAATCATACCAGGGAAGGCTTTTCCCTGTGGAATCAATCCACAACCTTATGTGCTAAGTATTCTTTATTTAGACATTCAAGAAAGAAATCATAAGTCATGCAGAAATACTGATTTATCCACACCTCTAACAGTTTCTTTTCTTTTTTTTTTTAAAGATTTTTATTGGGGAATTGGGGGGATGGGAACAGTGCTGGGGAATTGGGGGAAGGGGGACAGACAAGTTGCTGTCGTTTTGTTCTTCAGTTTAGTTGTGGAGGACGTTGTTTCACTGGCCCAAGTTGGCACCATTATTGCGCTCTTCCTGAGCGAGGCAGATCAGTCGCCGGCTTCTGGATGGCCGCTCACGCTAGCTGCTGGCTACATACGGTAGCCCATGGCAACCCACTGCCACAGGGGCTGCAGCCTACGCCATCGCCGGTGACTTATGGCAACCCAGCTCCAGGTTGAGCTGTTGTTCAGCATCTTAGCTGTAGAGGGCAGTGTCACTGGCCCTCATATGTGGGATCTGAACCGGGGCCCTCTGGCGTCCCAAGCCAGCTCTTAACCATCGTGCCACTCGGCCGGCCCAGTTCTTTTCTTTTTATTCCTAAGTCTCTAACCTTCTCCTCTCTACTTGTCAGTGCTCTTAAAGTAACTAGTCTATTTTCTCTCCCCTGTGCTCTTAAAATGATTATTTACTTGCATTCTAACTTTCCTTATTTCATGAGACCCATTTTCCTATCATCATCATTGAGAAGACTAACCTTTCTATAAAAAAATAAGATTGATTTCCTCAGTCAACATCTGATGACCCTAACCTGCTAAATTTGTGCTTACAGATGAATGTATGTTCCATTCTGAAGAGCTAACAGGAGCTACTTCATGAGTCTACAATGATGCAAATAAGCAGATAAAGGGATAAATTAAATCCAGGTGCAAAGTAAAAGTATTGGGTGAAATTGTAAGAGATAAAATGAGTCAGCAAATTGGTAATCCCAGAACTTACTTAATTAAGCTCACTGTGAGTCAGAAGGTAGAAGGCAGGACACAAATGGGGCAACGGGAAAATAAACTGAGCTGGGACGTTAAAAGGAACCTGAAGTCTGCTGTGAGCTATTAACTTGAGAGGGGGAGAAATTGACACGATTTTGCCTCAGTGACTCAGGAGAATGAGGACAAATTATTTTTTCAGTCCCCCATGGGCAAGGGAAAAAATGGAAAGAAAAGGAAATTTTTGTAAAAGGAAGAACATGTTTATTGTTATTATTTTTATTCATAGCTACCATTGGCATTTAAGAAAATAATCCTTAATCCTCCCAACCACTCTTTAAAGTAATTGTAGTGTCTATTAAATTAAACAAAAAGACCATTAGGCTGACATAGTTCTAATCCTTAGCAGCATAGTGAGCAAATTCAAACCTAAGCCTGAAATACCTCACCGTTAAGAAAAACAATCACAACCAACCAACTAAGCTTTTTCAAATAAGTCAGATGCTTAAGCTATAGACATTCAAATACTTTCATTGCTTTGCTTTTGCCTTTTCTCCATAAAAGCCTTTCCACTAGTCTTTGTCCATGGAGTGCTCCTTCCAGTTTGACGCTGCCCAATTCCAATCGATTGTTGCACACATAAACTCTTGAAATTTTTAACATGCCTCAGTTTTTCTTTTAACAGGTCTCTATTTGCAGATGAGGAAACAGACTCAGGGAAATTAAACAATTCATCCAAGATCACATTGATGTAGGATATTCCTTGTGCCGGGATCGTAGTCTCGTGAAGCTGAAGAATGGAGACACAGACCACAGAGGTAGAGTTTGTAGCAGATGATAGGTTTTATTAAAGCAAGAGAAAGGTTACAGCTCCCGAGCGGGAGGGGGTACCCGGAAAATGGGATGCCCACTAGCTAAGGTAAAAGTTTTAAGTTTTATACTTTTTTTTCTGCCTGGAAGGGGGAAATGCTGGTCCCTGTTATTAAGGTGTTTATCAGATTTGTTCTGTTGCTCAGCCTTGGGGAGGACTTTCGTAATGTCCTTCAAAATGGCTTTGTTGCTCTGGGGCATGATTGGTGTCTCTGTTTCAGTTTAAGGGAGCTACCCTATAATTTTGAAAGGAATGGCTAGTTTAAGGAATGGCCAGTGTTTTCTTATCTTTGGCTCAGTCTACCAGGGAATTCCTGACTGCCGGATATTATGCTAACTAACCTGTATTAACATGGTTACTACATGGAATTTCAATATTTAAACTGAAAATTCATGTGTATTCTTTCTGTTAAAAAGAGAACTAGAGTAAGAATTATGAATGTGCAGGGCCTGAAATATAGAAACTGCAACTTTTAAAAAATATAAATTATATTATCTAAGATTCATTTATTCATTCAAAATTACTTGAGCAGCGTTAACTATTCTGGGGAACTAGTGATGGGCAAAACAGGTAAAAGATCGACAATAAATACACTGTACCTTTGATTGACTTACCTGTATCTGGTCCTATTTGCTTTTACTCCAGTAAACGAGCTGAGGTAAAATATGCTATGCCTGGAGAAGACAACAGAATAAAAATTAAAATACAAAAAGAAAAACAAACAAACAAAAAACAGGAACCCATTGAAAATACAATGATAAACCCAGAGTCAAACTTCCCTTTTTCCTGGGTTTATATCAACAAAAGTAAATGGTCACAATGAATAGACTCTGGATAATCATCAAGGAGGGGTTTTTGCTTCACTCTCCATTACATTTGGTTCAAGAAAGACTTTTAAGACACTATAGCTAATAAACAGTGGAGCTGTAAAAATTTGCATTCAGCCCACCCATTCTGAACTCTTTGAACTGCTACACCAAAAGAACATAAAAATACAGATTTAGAACTTTCCAAGGAGCTAAAAAATATTTTAACAAGGAAACAGGAATGAGAGTGAGAGTTTATGATCTTATATTTAGTGTTACCCATTGTTCATTTCCCTCCTTTATTTTAAGCTGCTAAATTTCTAGCAATTTGTTATGGCATCTTAGAAAACTAATACACTCATCACTTTTCTGAAAATTTGCGTCTGAAATTAGTACTAATTCCCATTTCTCTATCAATCAGAATTAATGAAAACTTATTCAGGCTGATTTAAGTAGGTATTTAGTAGCTCTCCATATCAAGAGAAAGGAAAAAGAAATAGTTTCAAAAAATGACAAGGAACAAAAGTTAAATATCAGTTCCTTCAAAAATGTGCCTAAGAACATATGTGATGAAGATATTGCTATCCCTTCCATGGGACAGTATGGCTTGCCCCATCAATTCTGCAGGCTCTAGACACTGAGTAACAAAGTCTTAACCACTGACCTTGTTACCCTAGCAATTGCTTCTTGCAAATGCCACCACCACTGTGACTAGAAAGTAGCCTGCACGGTCACTTTTAAAGTCACTTTAAAAGTCATTTTACCTTTTAATTCAACATTTGGAAATGAATGTCCTTGAATGGCTACACCTAGCTTCCGTGCATATACCTGAGATGCCCTTGTAACTAGAAAAGTGACATCTGCTATTTTCAGGAATTATAAAAAGAGATGTGATATGCCAACTACCATATAGGTGGGAGTACTGTAGAGAGAACATTTTCAAAGGATGAGCAGACAAACGTTCAATACACCTCAATTATGCAGTTCACTTGTCTAAAACTTGAAAGTCCTCTCTTAGTGCCCTTCAGATCTCTGCTACAAGTTCCGTCTTTCCTTAAGATTTTGAATTGAGACCTCAGGTAGCATGGACTATTTGCTGAGAATGTTCGGTTAAAATCTAAATTTTGCCTTTTTCCAGTAAGGCAGTTTTATCATTAGAACAGAGATTGTAAAGCACAAAAGTGGAACAAATATAATATGAAATGTCCTCTTTCAATCTCAAGCGAGGTGACCTTGGCTGTGTCTCTACTTGGCCTTTTTACATTTGTTTCGTCAAGTGTAGAAATGGTAATGAGCCTACCGCAAATGGGTATTGATTAGTTAATGTGGTATTATAAAACTATTTAGAGAAGCCTCTGAAGAGCTAAATATAGACATGAGACGAATTGAGAGCAGGTGGTAGATAAAGTATCCAGGGATAAAGTATGAACTGTGAGTGTAAAACCAGGTCTTATAGCCCAGATACTGTCATTTGAAATGCTCGCTGTATGTGCTCTGAACTGAATATTTGTGTCTCCCCAAAATTCACATGTTGAAATCCTACCCCCCAATGTGATGGTGTTAGGAGGTGGGGCCTTTAGGGGGTGTTTAGGTCATGAAGATAGAGCTCTCATGAGTGGACTTCATGCCCTTTTAGTGGTTACCAGAGGGTAAGGGGGGAGGAGGGTGGTAGTAGAGGGTAGAGGGGATCAAATATATGGGATGGAGGGAGAACACACAATGGTGGTGAACACACAATGCAATATATAGATGATGTATTACAGAATTCTACACTTGAAACCTATGTAATTTCACTAACCACTGTCACCCCCAATAAATTTAATTTTAAAAAGTCACCCCAGAGAGCTCTTTTGCTCTTTCCAGCATGTGAGGCTACAATGATCAGTCGGCAGCTTACAACCCAGGAGATGGCCTTCACCAGATGATCTCGGATTTCCCAGGCTCCAGAACTGGGAGAAATCAAATTCTATTGTTTGTAATCTACCCAGTCTGTGGTGCTTTGTTATAACAACCCCAAACGAACTGAAACAATATGTTAACAAGTCTGACCATAGCAAAATAAGGTACAAGCAATTTGCTGTGACATCATTTAAGCCCGCTTGCTAAAGAAAAATTATATATTATATAATTTATGTATAGATAATATTTATAGATAATATAAATATATCATAATATATCTATTAAATATATAGTATGGCTTTCTCTGCTCTTTTACCCCCTGCTGACTACTGGTGCTCCAGATAAATTGCCCTTTACCCTCTGCCATTTTCCAATCTCTTCAGTTATTGATTTTCTTGAAGAAAGAGGTATGATATGTGGCTTCCACAACACTTTTCTTAAATGGCTTGTATATAAGAAGCTGATTATTTAACTGAAAGGAGGCGATGAGTAACTTAGAGCAATCTTATCTTGTTTAAGTACAATCCATGTGGACTTTGATGTAACTGAATTAGGATCCTGAGTGTATGTTCCCGGGAATGTGACCTCACGGTTACCGAAGAATGGAAACGCAGATCTGGAGAGGCAAGGATTAAGCAGAAGCAGTTTTATTGCAAAAGCGTAAGAGAAAAAAAAATACAAGAAAAAAGCTCTCTGCAGATCTGCAGAGAGGGAGTATTCAAAGGGCATGCCTGTGGGCTGGGCTAGGCTGGGAACTATAATAACTCTGAGTCAAAGTTGATTGGTCTTCTATACCTGGCAGTCAATCTTGGCAGGCTCTGCAAGCTGATTGGCTCCCTTTCCCTACACCTGGGCTGATCATTTTGGCGGGCTTTTCAGCTTGAATGTCTTTATTACAAGCTGAATGGCCTTCCTCTCCCTACACCTGAGCTGATTACTCTGGCAGGTACCGCAGCTTGAGTCTATTAGCTAGCTATTAAAGTTACTTCCTCTGGCTTTGTTATCGTCTCTGCCTTAATACCCTCTACCACAGCCATTTTCCTGACTGCCTATAATTTTTCTATCTCATAACTACCCCACCTCACAAAATTAAATAAGATGACATAAAAAAATAAGATGGAATTATGAATGGATAGAATAGACAAATACATAGCTTGATTTTTAAATTAAATGTTAAAAAATAGAAAGAACATTGAAGCTGGAAAAAGCTTCAGAGTTCATATAGCACAAATTCGTCATTACTTGAAAGATTATTGTACGCATAAATAATTTTTGTGTGAATGAAAGGAGTGAATTTGACAAATAAAATTAAGACTCAGCATGGACAAGCAGACAGCTAAATTGCATAGGTAGTCAGTGGCAGAATCACAGTTTAATTTCGGTTTCCTGACTCCCTATCAGGTGATTTTTTTTATATTATTATTAGTCTAGGTTTACATTTAGACAACTAGGCCTACTCTCAATTAATATGAAGTTCAGCTTGAGACACACCTGTGCAAGTTCTTAGTCTATGGTGTGGTACCCGGCATAAATAAGCATTTTTCCTTTCTTATCAAGAAACATTGTTTACGGAATTTCTAAAGGATTTTGAAATTTGAACTTCTCATCCTCAAGCTAGTGATCATTTCTAATATATCCTAACTCTAAATCTTACTTTTATCATATACTCATCAGGATTTCCTGATGTGTTTGTTTGTAGGTAATATATGCTGGGGAAGATGGTGAAAAAGAGCATAGTGGTACCGCCTTCCCTGTACAACCTCAGGATGATAGAGTTAGCGCTCCTTCTGTTCCCTTCCCTACATCAACAAGCCTCATTCTGATATTGAAAAAGTGTTTCAGGATTCAGAATACTTCATATTTTAAAAAGATGTATTACATATATGTGCATCAAATATGTCACACCTCCAAAGCGGCATAGGTGGGCCCCATAATCAATACTAATATATTTGAAGTGAAATATATGGACATTTACAACAAATGGGATAAATAAAGACTATAGATAGTCTCACATCAATTCAAATGTTTTTCTTAACTAAGGAACAAAACATATTTCAGAGCTTTTAGATTTCATTGTTGCAGATGAGGGATTACAGGTCTACAACCTGAAAATTGATGCTTGGAAAACCAAGGAGTGTTTCATAAACATGCTGCATTCTCTTCAGGTATGACAGATGAATCTTCATTTGTACTGAGGTGAAAATGAGAGGAGATTGATATAGATTATAGAAGAGTTTAGATTAATAGAATGTAGTTGGTTTTTTTACTAAACTGCTTCCACTAGACTAGCATTCCTCCAGAAATGCTTCCATCACTCTTGAGGTGAGGTTAAGTATCTATTATATGTATTCTCATAACAACCCATGTCAGCTTTCAACATTCGACACTTTCCCCCTGTTTTTTTTTTTAATCTGTCTTCTACATTTTTGAGGCGAAACACTGAAACTTTTAACCTATATTTGTTTTTGGCATTCAGTAAGTTCTTTATTATTGAGTGATGTAGTGGTTTTTCATTGAATGAATGAGAAAATAAGTTCATTAAATAAGCACATTGATGGATGTAATGGCACTTTCTACTGGACCCAATGCAGAAGTGACCTTGTCAGATGAAATTAAACTTTAGTCTATGACAGTCTCTTCCAAGTAAGAAGGAAGAGAGGAGCAGAGCACATTCCTTTAGTGAATAAAGATATTCATAGAAATAAACATGTCATGGGATGGGCCTTACTTCCTGATTTTATAAGGACTGAAGTCATGTATCAGAGTGTTACAATGTGTCTTGGCAGGTCTTTGCTCTGAATCTCTGGGATGCTCAGGGACTTTTGTCTCTCTGTCTATTGTTTATAATTCTCCAGCCATCTCTAAATAACTTGTCTCACTTTCTCTCAGATTCATATTCCTCCTCATTCATGTTTTCCAAAACTTCATGATTTTTTGTTATCTCTTTGCTAAGAAACTTTTTTTTTGCCTTGGTCTCACTTTTTAATTGCAAAAAACCCATAAAATATTAAACATAAATGTCTCATTTTGTCCAAAGTTACCAATCAGCACTGAAAACTACCACTTAGCAAAGTTTCTACAAGAAATCACAGGCACTATGTTTGGAAAAGGGAGCAGTAGCCAACCACATGAATTACGGCTAAGGTAGTAGAGACAGGAGGTAAAAAGCAAGACTATTTTCGGCAGCTATGATCAGATTCACTGAGCATAATTGCCTCTTAAGACTATAGACTTACAACATGGGATTCATTCTTTCTACCTTCCTTGGACTAATGCATTCCCATTATTGTTTCCACTGGTTGATGCCCAAACACTGATTAATACCCCTAATCCCATTAGCACACATCAGTCAGTTCAGAGTTCAAAATGTGGTCAATAATTCCTTGGTAACTCTTTAAAAGCACCATGTTACCATTTCAAGAGTTCTAATGGGGGTTAAACAACACCCCAACATCAATAATGACACTCATCATCATGGTTAAATTTAAAATAATTATCAAAATAATGAAAGCTCTAGAAACTGAGGAAGCAAAACTGACTTGTCCTGTGTCTCCATTATGGTTAAGCACATCAAAGACTACAGTAAAAATAAACAACCCCCCCTTTTTTTTCTGATAGAAACACAAACAAAACAAGCAAACAGGAATAGGGCCACCCTATCTAGACCTAGCTCCTAAATTTAAGAAGACTTGAGCCTTTTTTTCCCCCCAACAGGTACTTATACCCTTACAAAAACATCTCTGCTCTTGACTCTGAAATAAGATTTCTGAGGATATATGAGGTCTGACAATTAAGTTCTCAAACTGGTTGCAATGATGTTGCTAACCTTTTTGGATATCAAAGGGATTATTCATTATGAATTTGCACCAACTGGACAAACAGTTAACCAAGTTGACTATTTGGAAGTGCTGAAAAGCCTGCGTGAAAAAGTTCGATGACCTGAACTTTTTGCCAACAATTCATGGCTCTTGCATCACGACAATGCACCAGCTCACACGGCACTGTCTGTGAGGGAGTTTTTAGCCAGTAAACAAATAACTGTATTGGAACACCCTCCCTACTCACCTGATCTGGCCCCTGATGACTTCTTTCTTTACCTGAAGATGAAGGAAATATTGAAAGGAAGACATTTTGATGACATTCAGGACATCAAGGGTAATACGATGGCAGCTCTGATGGCCATTCCAGAAAAAGAGTTCCAAAATTGCTTTGAAGGGTGGACTAGGCACTGGCATCAGTGCATAGCTTCCGAAGGGTAGTACTTCGAAGGTGACCGTAGTGATATTCAGCAATGAGGTATGTAGCACTTTTTCTAGGATGAATTCGCAAACTTAATTGCCCTACCTTGTATGGTAACACTTGAAGACATATAATCATGTGAAGAGACTGATGTGTTCCTTTGCTTTTTTTTCAGTTATGAACTGTGTAACTACACCCCAGTAACCTTATTTCTTTTATTACATGCTAAGTGGCACTTTTTTTTTTTTTTAGTGGAGAGGAGGTAAGATGGTGTTTAGTTCTTTTGGAAGCTGGAATTTTTTTTTTTATTTTTACTTTTTTTGCCTCTGAGCTTAAGCCTAGAGACAGACTGCCAAGTGCTGGGAAGCCAAGGCAGGGTTTATATAGTTTTTGAGTCATTTAAGGAATTGATGGGAATGGATTAACATATGGTAATAGAAGTAAGCCGTCTATGGAGGGAATTAGCATAAACCAAACCATGAAAACTGACATGCTTAAAATGTGTCAGGTGTCTAGTTTAGTTTCATGTGGTAGCACAGAGAAATAATATAACCCCCTCAAATATCATGTCCCCACTGGTGCTTTTTGCAAAATAGAGCATTACTGCGCTTGTACACTATAGCTAATATTCAGCTGCACACACTTACATTACTCAAGTAATCTTAGATGTCTTTTGTGATTAATATTTTCCACATTGTAAGTTTCCTTAGAAAAGATTCTTAGGCATCCAAGGAACTTCATTATATAATACATAATCTCTACATCTTTTTTTCCTTTGCCATCTTTCTCAATGAAATATTTATTTCAATTATTTTTTTCTTAGAAACCATGCAAACTACAATGCAAATATGGGGATCAAAGTTTATTTTCCTCCAGTCTTTCAATATGTTGTTTCCACAATGTGACTTCTGTTCTACAGCTCACTCTTAGCTAAATATCCTATATGAGTTTCAAAGTAAAAATATAAAGTAAACACAATTTTATGTGTCATATAGAGTGATTAAATATATGAAATCATTTACACAGACACATTAGCTAATACATGCATTTCAGTAATCACATACAGAAATTATTTACCCTCCTTCCCCCTCTCCTGGGGGAATGGGTTCCCCTGACATTTATTCCTTATAAATTAAACTCTTGTTATGTTTCCTGATGTGGATAAGTATCCATTTGTGGTCCTGATTACCAACATCATTATGTGTTATTAACCAATGTGAAAATTATCTAGTTACGTAATGATAGCAGTCAGTTAGCCTCACTTGCTTTCACATCCTTGGTTGACAGTATTTTCTGCAAATGAAAAGAGTTGAAAATTGAAATTTGTCATTTAAGCAAGGTAGGTATAGTTTTATGGTGTGTATTTAAAATAATATATATTATTATATAATACATTACAATAATAATATCATTCCTAGTTATTTATATTATTTCTCCAAAGCCTCCATCAAATATGAATAATAATCATTGATTTACTATGGGATTAAGTGGAACTGTCTAGGGTGATAATACCCTAGAAACCAACTTGGCTAGTCTTGGGGGTAATTAAAAGAGTGATCTTTGCAGAATTTCAATTTCAGGCTTTCTCACTGAGTAGATTATAAAGATGCACCACAGGGAACTTTAAGGAAGTAATGAGGCTTTCATTTCCATATGTCAGATAGTTTTCTCCTAGTGTGCTTATTATCAGAAAAGGCCATGAGCTAATTTCTTGGCTCATTCAATGCAGAGAAGACCCTGAACAATATTTTCCACTAAAGGGTACAAGGAGAAAGTCGGTGCTGACAGGACTTTGCCACCAGAGCCACCATTTTTCATGCTTGTCATGATTCTGTAGGACTATCTTGAGTGCATTTGTGCAAATGGAAAACAGGCCTGTGCAGAACTGAATCCATCTTTAAAAGTGATATGACCTTGTCTATCACATTATGTAGAAAACCCTTACCAACGTCAAGGCCTTTCCATTTATCAAAGATTTGGAAAATATTGAGTTAACCTGCTTTATAGTGTCTTAGTCAAATTTAAATTGAAGTTCACTGGATCTCTCCAGCTGGATATCTTCATAAATTGCTACTTTAGAACAGGATTCTAAAATTAGATCTCATTTTGAAATACTTTGTAACTGGCCTGCACATGTTATAGATCCAGATGGTACAGCTAATCCCCAGTAGGGGCATCTTATAGATCTGAATGGTCTAACAGCCCCAAGCTACATCATACTCTCCATTTCGTTTTTCTTTGTGTCAGTTTGTAATATCAGTCATGCTGTTGGCACTTTCTGAGGTCCCATTCACTCTAATACCGGTGATGTTTTAGAAACTAACCCATGTCCCCCTTCTAATTCCAGGAGCAGGCACTACTTTCTACTTTACATGGTTTGGGATTTTGTTCCTTAAAATTACAAGTTTTGCTGGTGGACAAGCCAAATATAACAAGGAATCCCTGCCATTTCTTTTGAGTAACCTCTAATTAATGTGTCTCTTATTGGCACCAGGCCACATAACTGATATCAGTATCTCGGACTATGTTGGCAAAGTCCTCAAGATAGTAAGAGTTGATCCAACATTAGGCTTTGTAAAGTAAGCTTTTGGGCACACTGTGTGTGCTCAGTAGAAAATTGTTTTCACTACCACATCGATAATATTTGGAATGTTATGTAGAAAAATGATGAAACTGAATGTGTATAGAGCTGTTTCAATTTTGTTTGCAGAATAGGCATAATAATCAAATTTGGAAACTAATATAGAAAATATTTTTTTTAATTTGAGAGGGAGAATAAATACAGAACTCTTGGATAAAGATATTCGTTTTTATTCACAAGTTTATTTTAGTTTTAATCAGCTTCAAAATAAATGCATTCTAAAGAAATAAGTAAACCCACTCCTGAATTCACACAGTACCTAAGAAAATCAATCATTTGAGTTTGTAAGTGGATTAAATGGGCAGTAAAACAAATTTCCCAGTCTAGAAGTCTTCAGATAATGTACACAATCCATTACTTAAATCATGAAAATCATAAACTTGCCAAAAAAAGTGCATCACTTGATTTAAAAAACCAAGAATAAACTTCACCTTAAGAAATATTTATAAAATATACTTGATTTATCCTTTAGAATAATTTGTGACTATACATCTGCTTAATATGGAGAAAATGCTTTACCTGTGGTAGAAGCTAAATTCAGAAAAAAACTTGAGAAAACTACTTCATTACTTTTCTTGGTATTTTTTCCTAATTGTAAGCATTTTGATCCTCTCTAATGTCATTGACAAGTGAGGCAATCCCAAGAAACCAGTGACAATAGCCATAAAAGGAGCAGTGAAATAAATTATAGCTGAATACTGAGAAAGTAGACACAGAAAACTAAGTATAAATAAAATTGATTAATAAACACATATAGGGAATGAGAAATTAAAAAAATTATTGGGCCGGCCAAGTGGCACGATGGTTAAGAACTGGCTTGGGATGCCAGAGGACCCTGGTTCGGATCCCACATATGAGGGCCAGTGACACTGCCCTCCACAGCTAAGATGCTGAACAACATTTCAACCTGGAGCTGAGCTGCCGTGAGTCACCGGCGATGGCGTAGGCTGCAGCTCCTGTGGCAGTGGGTTGCCGTGGG
>NW_017731701.1:306873-316380 GCF_001890085.2 Hipposideros armiger
CTAGACTGAAGAACAAAAGGACAGCAACTTGTCTGTTCCCCTTCCCCCAATTCCCCAGCACTGTTCCCATCCCCCAATTCCCCAATTAAAAAAATCTTTAAAAAAAAAATTCTCTTGGTCAGTACTCGTCATTAAAACACAAATATAATCCAAACTTCAAGACTTTCATACAATTACGTGTCAAGTAGATTGTTTTATAATAAAGTATTCTTTTGCTTAATGCATTACTCATGTTACACATCATTAACAAAAGAACAAAATTTGATTCTAGGTATTATACTAAACACTTCACATCTGTTAACTCATTTTCTCAACACTAACCTATGCTATCACCTCCGTTTTCTAAATGAAGAAACTATGAGGATTAGAAAACAAAGAGTATTTTGGAAACAGGTGGGACCAGGAATATAAATTCAGGCCCTGTTCATCTCGTGTTAAAATGCAATCTAACTTCCTAAACTAAATGGTAGTTGTCTACAAAAAAAGCAGAAGATATGGCCCCTAACCTTGAGACAATATTCTACCAAGTGAAATAAAACTGTAAACAAATATCCACAATACAACTTACTGAATGAGATAAAACTATATACAAAATACAAAACTATATACAAGATAAACTATATGCAATATATCCATTATATCATAAAGGTACCCTAATGTTCTATGGCATCAAAAAAAAAGGGAACCAAAATCTACAGAATGCACCAGAAAAGGCTTGCTGGCATAAGTAACATGAAGTTGAGTTCCAGATATTAGGAGACATGACATATTTATCAAGCAGACAATGAAGCAAAGGAATTTGGCGAGGGCATGGTATATTAAAAGTTATTAGGTGTTGTGTAGTGGAGCTAACTTCTCTTGTATCCTTTGCAGAATTATTGAAATATGTTAAAGAGGTAATGGCATACTAATATTGTTGTTTCAGAATGACCTTTTGGAAATGACATCAAGCTTGAATTTGAGGGGCTTAGAATGAAGACAGAGCTACTGGAAAATTCTACATTAAAAAAAAGAATAAGAAACTCCTCTATGACAGTGAAGATGAAAGTGAACATGATGGCTGAAAGATATTTAGGAAAATCAAGTCAAGAGGATTTGGCTATACAGGGTGACAGGCAGAAAAAGATGCATTTATTTGAAAGTGTTTGTTTTAAAATGGGGATGAACATTTTATTCAAATAGACTAAAGAGCACAGTTCTGTTGTGTTTTCTGCTACAGAAGCTTATAGTAGCTTTGATGTATATAATTCATGAAGGCATTCTTAAAGAAATTGGAATCAGAACATCATTTTAAAAAATCAGATACCACTTTTAAGACAGGTTAATTGGTAATGAGGAAAGAACACTAGTCAGGAAGCACTGAAATCAAGTCCTCACTCTGTTACTAACATATTTCAACAAGTAAATTACCTTCTCTGGATCTCAATTTAAGTGATAGTATATGGGAAAATTAAGGACAATAATATTCAATTTTGTAAACTACAGAGTTCTCTTGGGTACTATTCTAAAAATAGAACTCTCTAGTTCTAAAGGCATGTAAGGGCAGTTATTCTTATCTAGATCACTGAATTAACAATAATAATAAGTATCACTGAATTAGAAATAATAATAAATATCAGAGTTTAAGATTGTAAAATATGTAAATAAAAATATTAAGATTCTTTGAGTAATTCATAATCTATAAAGGACAGATCAGATCAATAGTCTGATTATATGTTTCAAAGGATTTTCATTATCAAATGAGAAAGTGCACATAAAATTGTTTAGAAAATAAGAAAACATATAAAAAGAAAACATTATCTTTCTATATACAACCATTATGCAAGAGATATCCATGGTACCAAAGACCAGAGTCACATTCAATACTTATTTAACAACATTTATTATCTACTATGTGTCAGGCACTGTTTTAGGCATTGACTTACAATTTTGAATAAAAAAGCCAGATTCTTTTTTTAATTCTAACTGGTATAAGTATACAATAATCAAGTAAATACACTAGAAAATACCAGCTAGTAATAAATTCAGTAATTGAAAATAGTAGCATTTTGTCATCACAACCGAGAAAGAACTCTATAGGT
This sequence comes from Hipposideros armiger, assembly GCF_001890085.2. Lineage (NCBI taxonomy): Eukaryota > Metazoa > Chordata > Mammalia > Chiroptera > Hipposideridae > Hipposideros > Hipposideros armiger. The sequence goes on from NW_017731701.1 coordinate 308,955, forward strand.
GTGACCAAGAAAGACCTCTGAGGTTGAAGCCAAAGCTTGAATGACAAGGAGAGTATCATATAATGAAGACAAAGAAGTAAACGCTTATAAAGCCTAAGCAAGTTAAGAGCTGATACTTCATTCTATGGCAGTTTTAGGTAGGAGAGCAAATGATATAATTTCAATTTTAAGTGATTTTACTACTGTTTTTATATGAAGAACATAGAGGAATAACATTGGAATCAGTATAAAGAATTGAATTACAGATGTGAAATGATGGTGATTGTGTGTAGGTTACTAAAAATTAGAAAAAAGGGAAGGGGATAGATTTAGGACAAGCTTAGAAGAATTTAACATTTAGAATTGACTGGACTGGCTGGTGGTTTAGATGTTGGAGAAGGGCAGGAAAAGAGAGAAACAAAGATTCTCTGATATGCTGTAGCTTCTCAATAAATAACTTTTGAATGAATGAATGAACATTAGAATAGAATGTTTGGAGCTATCAGGGAATTTCCAGGTTGAAAGGCATTTAAAAGTAGCATACACTAAAGTTGACAACCTACCCTTAATTTCTGTCCCATTAATAGCTAAATTCTCTAGTGACCTGAAAGTTTACCCAGAGATGAATTACTGTATCTTCTCAAAGAGCAAGAGAGAATTCATCTCCTGAATGGGTTATGGGCAAGCCAAAAGTGCTGGCTCCATTTTCATTTTAACCTTCAGGTCTCTATGGCTGTCCGCTGTTGTATTAGTTAAGCACTTGTGGGGATTCACCCTTAGTTTTTAACTAAGTTTCTAACACATGCTAGTATATATAGTAACATATCTACTAAATTTTATATCTATTAGATTACATTAGGGTCTGTATAGTAAGATATCTTAAATCAGTTTGGGGGAATGGGAGATGAGGGTTTGAAATTAGTACCTTTGCTAAGCAGAACCAAGTATATTCAATTTTCCTAATGAAATTTAGGAAAGTGAATGAAATTCACATAAACAATAAACTTTTTCATTAAAGATAACACAATATGAAAGCATTGAAGTAAACTTACGTCTACTAAAAGAAATGAGCCTGAGTGATTTTATAAAAGGGTTTACGAATGTCTCTTTTTTAAATGTGAAACTGGAGGATTTTGCTGATTGAAACCCATGAATTGACCTGACATTTCCCACTTTAAGAATGATCTGATGATTTCATAATCTCTAAATTTCCTGGAATTTTAGAATGAAATATTGAGATATGAATAACTGTAAAGGATATTTACATTGTCCTTCTTGATTTGTTTTGCTTATTTAGAAAAAAAAATGTGACTAATACCTCTTAATTTCAGAGTAGAATCACAGAGTTCTATTTTATTAGTGGCAGAAAGGCTAAGATTCTCTAGTCAGTGCCATCTGATACAAATTTAAGAGGAGCCACATCTATAATTTAAAATTCTCTGGTAGCCATATTAATATATGTAAAAAGAAAACAGGTGACATTAATTTTAATAATATATTTTATTTAACTAATATAGCCAAATACTATAACTTCAAAATGAAACAAATATAAAAATTATTGAGATATTTTGCATTCTTTTGGGGAGAATATGCACCTTCAAAATCAGGTGCATATTCTTCAATAACAGCACATTTCAGTTCAGACTAGTCACATTTCAAGTGCTCAGTAGCCACATATGACTAGTGACTACCGTGATGAAAAGTATAGTTCTAATACATATTTTAAGAGAGATGAAGAAAATAAGATCCTAGATAAATTAATAAATTTACCTGAAGGCCCAGGATAAGAACTTTACAAGGTGACTCATGTATCTCACTCTTATAACATTGCGCTTACGAATAGTAATTGTTGACTCCTTCTGAACATTTGTCATGTGCCAAGCACTATTCCAAGCCCTCAACATTTAATTCATTTAATCCTCACAACAACGAAGAAGGTAATATTTTCTCTGTTATACAGATGAGACAACCAAAGCTTGAGAAGGTTAAGTCTTGACCAAAAGTAACAGCTTCTCGGTAGCAGAAAAAGGATTTGAACTCAAAGAGTCTGGGTTCCTATTCTTGACCATGACAGTTTAATGGCAAAGGGTAAAACAAATGACTTTATATTTTATAGCTGAAAGTAAAGTACAGAACAACGCCGTCAGTCAAAGTCAGTATGTTCCTAATGTCTTCATCAATAATGTTTGTTGTACTCAACTGAACTCTTGAAATAATGTTCTAGTGAGCTGAAAGCATCCTTTTAGCAAATCTACTACATTGCTGGCAAAATACATCCATATGAGTGGACTGTCTAGAACCCCTTCCAGAGATGCATCAGGATATTTCATCTTTTCTTCCTTGTTTTTCAGGTTGGTGGATTTCTTTTTACCTATGGCTTTTGATTTATTTTTGTTTGTTTGCTTCCTTTGATGTGATTATAAGAAAACAGTGGATTTGTGTTTCTTAGTAGCTCAGGACATTTATTAAGCATTGCAGTTAATCAAATTTCTCTCCATATTTACCTTGTTCCTGTCACTGAATGCTGATACACACTGTGCTACTTTTGTTATAGAAAGAAGTAATCAATTGATTAACTTGTCACAAAATTAACACTGTCAAACTATATGCATTAAAGTATTTGATACCTCAGACATATTTTAATAATTCATAAATGTCCAATCATTTCTTTATAAAAAAATAACATGACTTATTAACAAAATTAAAGTTGTTAATGTATTCTAATACATTTTAGAATGCACCTATCCATGTTGGAAACTCCCAAGGTCAAAGTATTGGTGTCAAATATAAGGGGTGGGCTTTTTTGTGCATTTTATTCACTTAAATCAGTTAGGAGTTGACGTTAAAATTCTCTTTTTCTCCCCCTCTCTCTCTGAGAAAAGACAATATGCTTACATGTTTAAAAGCTACACCATTCAAAGTCCATTGCACTTAGCCTGTCAATTTTCCTGTCCAATTTTGGTGAAACAGTCATGATTATAGATTTGATATAGACGAGATTTGCTCGTCTTTTGGGGGTTTCAGAAATGAAATGGGTCCTGACCTGCTCATTGCTGACCTTTAGACCAGGCTCGTCCGTAACCTTCTGAGTAACGCTTTTAATGACAATTCTGCTTCTCATGAGACAACCTTCCACCCTAAGGCACCAGATTCAAGGAAACCGAAGACATCTGTTGAAGAAGCGACAGCCATTGTAGATCATGCTCACTTGGCAGGTAATGATTTTACCTGATTATTTTAAGACAAAGAACTTTTACTATAAATCCTTTAGTTTTAAAAGAATCTAGACCTGTCCCTTCTCTTGACCATGTTGTCTCAAATACGGCTCAGGCTGCCACAATTAACGAAAGCCTTTTTTTTTTTCAGTTTAACTTGAAAATAAAATAATGATTTTTTACTTCGAATATTCTACTCAGGCTTGCCTGTGAAAAATCAAGCAAATACCGATTTTTAAAAAAGTGGCTGGGCAGATGGAAGTAATTTCCCTGGCTATTTCTCAGTATACCAGCTTTGGATGCACAAACACAACCGTAGTATCAGCAGACGGTAATATGCTTTCCCGGGTTGTACTTCTTAGGAAGCATCATGACTGCCGCCTCTGAATTTCATTTTCTTGTTATAGCTTTTGAAATTCTTGTTCCTGCTATGCTGTATTTTATGGGAACAAAAATGGCCTATATTTGGGGAAAAATATCAGTGTATGCTCATTACAAATGCTGTACAGCAGATGAAAGCATCGTTACTAAATAACACTACCATACTTCCTTTTAGCCTTAAAATGTTCCACATTTAACCCCTTGTTTTCTGTTAGTATAGTACTCCTATTCTTGTGCTGAATAACTTGAGTCCTGTTTATAAGAAAAATAAACCCTAGTGTAAAAGTGCATTGAAATTCAATGTACATAGAAAAAAAAAAAGTAGTTCTCTAAGATAGTTTTGACCATCTTAGAAATACATTTCTAATAAGCCCCTCCGGGCTTAGATGTTAGAGATCCTATTAAAAAACTTCAAATCTTCAGTAATACCAGGAATGCTACCTTTGAAAGACTGTTACCGAGCTTCTTAAATATTTAATTGTGACAGTTTCTTAAATGTTATTGTAATAGTTTATTAGTTAAAAAAATAAAAGATTTGTATTGTTATTATTACCTTAATAAAGTACAATTAAAGCCCAGGTTAGATCATATCATCTCCCTGATCAGAAACATCTGTCAGTCTCCATATATCGACAAAATCTATTGTGAATCCTCTTAGCTGTATTTAAGGTCCCCATAATGTGACTCGAACTATGCTACCTGTCTTATCTCTGTTACATTCCTTACACCCCAGTCAACTTACTCTTATAAATATTCGGGAATAAAATTAAGGAGCATCCCTTGATAACCTGTGTTCCTGTTAAGCATTCTTATCTCACGCTAATTTCTTTTCTGCTACTTAGCCAGATAGCTAAAATGCTCTAAATCAGCGGTTCTCGACCTTCCTAATGCCGCAACCCCTTAATATAGTTCTTCCTGCTGTGGTGACCCCCAACCATAAAATTATTTTCGTTGCTACTCTGTAACTGTAATTTTGCTACTGTTATGAATTGTAATGTAAATATCTTTTTGTTTTCCGATGGTCTTAGGCGACCCCTGTGAAAGGGTTGTTCAACCCCCAAAAGGGTCATGACCCATAGGTTGAGAACCACTGCTCTAAATAAATATTCTGCTTTCATTCAAGGCAGGGTAAGCTGTCTTAAAAAGAATAGACTACATCAATATAATTAATATGCTAAATTTGCAAATAAAGTAGTGCATTATTACTACTCCATAGAGAATCCCTCTGCATCTACACAATACTGATACCATCATAATGGACTTCATTTTGAAAATACTTCTTTTTCTGAAGCAGCATCATGTTTTTTGCCTCTTCACCCCAGCTATCAATCAGCATTACAGATTGACACTTGTCAAGATGCACTTATGAGTATATTATTCCTTGTGTCATATGAAGCTCACCCTGCATGAGATGTTAGGCTGATTGAGAAGTTTTTAGTGATTGAATTTTTAGAATAGGTTAAGTGTTTTAAAATAATATTTGTAAGGTATATGCCATAACATCTAAAAACAAGACTAATTATTTCCTATTATATCTCCTCTTAACTTCTTTATGGCCTATTGACTTATATGATATCAATCTTGTCTTGAAATACATGTCTTCACCTCATAACTATTGATTGGCACATTATTCACTGAGCAGAATAATCTGTAATTTTTCTCAATTAACAAGGAATTATGTTAACATGCAACTTTATTGTTAACTTCCTAATTCCTCTCAAAATAGAATGATCTTGTTTATAATTGATGTGAAACTATTTCAAGTGTTCTTTAGAGGTGATGCAATAACCTACTTCTGTGTAAGAGTTTGGAATATTGGGCCCCTACACCTGACATTTCCAAACCTATAAAGGTATGCTTCACCTATAAGTGATGTTTAAGTGACTTAACTCCTTTTGGGATTCCCTCAACTTCATAGTAGGGGAAGACTGTTTGCAGGCAAAGTTGCCTAGTAGACAACAGCACTATTGAAGCACAAGTGACCTTGTCCTCTCAAATAACATGACTCATCTCCAGCATTGCCTCTCCTGTGACACCTTCCTTAACATCACTACCACCACCACAGGCACAAATAATCATTCCTTTTCTGAGTTCCATAGAACCTTGTTAATGTCATAGCGTTATTGATTCTTTTAAATGTTTATCTTACACTACGCTGTGACTTTCTGCAGATCAGAGACTGTCATTCATTTCTGATTCCCCAGAACCAGCCTCACAAACAGAAGGTGCTTAGTGATGACATGCTAATAAATGACTGTAACTTTTCTATCCTCTCTGGTGTTCTTATTCTGTAAATAAATGTAGCACTTTCACTCAGCATTTTGATAATTAATCAAGTTGTTACTTAATTATTTAATGTAGATAACTCCTTAAGGTCAAGACACTGGTCATGTTTCTTTTTGTACCTCCATTTAATTGTCAATCACTGGAAAAATAGCAGATATAAAACTATTACGTACGTAATATTAATATTGCATTTCTCATTAATCAAATAATTAATTTGAATACTTATTGAATAACCAATATGACAAAACAGCTTGCTGCTCAGGTCAGGATTATTTCTTAAAAAGATAATTTTAAGTATCATTCCAAACTCACTGAATCAGAAATTCCAGAGAAAGAGCTGAGAAATCTGTATTCTGTGGATGGACCTGGTTTCTTGATATTTTAGCCTAAAGAGAGGGCCCTCTAATATTACAGTAATTATTAATGCGTTAGTGTCTGAAAATAGTGTTTTTAAGAGATATTTATCCATGGCATTCATTAAAGTGCTGCTGAGTGTTCACAAGGTATTCTGAGCAGTTAATTTAATTGATCTGCAAATGGATGGCATTAAGAAAGTCTGGTCAGAGGCCTACCAGACAGTTTGATAAAACTTGAATGTGCGCGTTCAGGTTGCCAATGATATAATTATAGTGTTGACGTCCTAAGCTCAGTGATGTGCTTTCACCGTCAGTGGATGAAAGAAAAATTGGAAATCAGTGATTCTTCATTTCACTGCTTCCCACTCTAAAACTTTGAGCAACCTTGAAAGTAGCAGGTATGATCCATAAGTAAAACCATGGGAGACATTGCACAACACAAAGAGACGCCAGGCTACATTGATTTACTTCCCACCACCATAGTCTTTTATTTTTCCTCCTACCCTTATGCTCTTTTGATGACCTAGAGCCTGTGAAGAAACCCATTGCATTCTGTTTTCTTCTCACTGTGTATTGTGACCTCCTGCTATAAGCTTCTTACTTAATAAAGGCCAAGTAGTACTTACAAAGACTGAAGATGAAAAAAATCTTTCACTCTGCCAAGTCCAGAGGAGTCTCAATATTATTAAGTCACTCAGTTAAACACATAAATCTGTTAATTATTTATACTATGCCAGCACTATGGACAATATAACCTTTTCTCAATGACCTGTAATTGAAATAGAACAATGATAGTTTTAACCATAAATTACTTAGGTAACTACACAACATAGTAACAGTTTAAGTGTATCTTACTGTATCTCACTTCACATCAGGATTTTAGGTAAGTGGAAAAGAAGAACAGTGAACGAGATTGAGGGTTGTTAGAATGATAAAAGCCAGAAGGAGTAGATAATAGAATATCCTGCTTCATGTTAATTATTGAATTCCTTCCATTTTACCCTGAACTTATCCACAGTTAAGCTTTTCAGATAAGCTCATTTCTAGGAGTGTTTGAAGTGACAGGAAGAACAAATGAGAAATGGGAAGAAATGTGCAAAGATTGACAAGGTCACTTTGTCCTACTCTCATTTCCCCTTCTGTCACCTCAGCATCAGAGTTCTTCAAGAGAAATAACAAGATCCAGAAATCAGGAGTTCCTGGGAGGAT
>NW_017731701.1:316560-330869 GCF_001890085.2 Hipposideros armiger
AAAAAAAAAAGGTTTATTTATTTATTTCGTTTTTGCTTATTTATTTCCAGGAATAATTGTGATATGTGTTTGCAAGTTAGTTTTTATGACTTTGTTTTATGCATTTCCCTCACATTTACACACCATTTTCAAAAAGTACTTACTCTAACAGTATGAAATCACATCAAATAGTTAATTCAACAATGTACAACTGCTGTCTAATTAACTGCTTTTTAAAATGAATTTTTGCCCGTAGATATTAGAGAAGTGGATGACAAAGTAGCTTTAAACTCAAAAGAATGCATTTAGATTACCAAATTCTTGATTGTTTCCAGGACCAGCACTTTTTACAAAACTTGCAATGAATCTTCTAAACTTATCAATTAGTCTTATTTTGGAAAGAAGTAGTAACTGTTCTTCTCATTAGTATGTACAACTTTAAAACAGGAAGGATTTGTGAATAACCAGGAAGCCAGGTAAATTAAGGTCAATGCTTGCAACTTTTAAATAACTGTTATATCTTTTCTGAGACATTACTAAAGAGCATTTGTTAATTTAATCAAAACCACACAGTCCTAATGCTATCCTGAGGGTGGGGGCTGATGGGGTGAGGTGGAGGAGAGAATGGAGAATCAAGCTTGTGACAGGATTTCTAAACTTGGCTCAACATCCATTATCTCAAAGGTGACTGTGTCATAATGACAGATCACAAAGGGGGAGTACAAATGACGAGCTGGGGGTGGTGGTGGTTTAAACACAGGCACAGAATGCTCATTAGTTACATTAATCTTGACCTAATGGAAGTCTTGGCTTAGGAAGGTGGCACTTACATGAATGAGGCTTATGTTCTAAATTCAGGATGCTGGCAGAACAGAAAGTAAGTTACCAGAAGGTCACGGGCCATAATCTCAGTATTCAGTTTATGGATTCTGAGAGATGAGTGATGAAAAATCACCATTGCTTAAATAATATTTGGTAATGAAAGTCGATTTCAAATGCCATCTCTCTCACACATACACACACACACACACACACAGAGTCAGAGAAAGAGACAGAGAGAATATATAGATATTACATATTATACATTACATATTTTATATAATATATTGTATATTATGTTATATATTGTATTTTATAGTAATTATATATGCATATAATATATGCATATTATATTTTATTATAATATATATGCCTCTACAAATTACTGAAATAAAGTCAGAAAAACATGCTATATAAAACCATTAATTGAAATTAAGCAGAATCTTATTACTTGTATTACTAAATTTAAAAAACACCTCTCTCAATAAAGGGGTGCTTAAGTAAGAAATTTATAGTATTGGTGACCCCACAAACAGATGAAAATAGGATAAAACTTCTGCTCAGGAAAAGCATCCTCCAGTTGGGATCAGTAGTCTATTCTCAGTGTGTAGCAAGGATACATCCATTTGCAAATGACAGAATACACAACACAAACCAGATTAAACAAAAACAAAAGAAATTTTTTGGCTAAAATAACTTGAGTCAGAAGTTTCCATTCTGGGGAAAGACTTGATCCAATCAAATTAACTTTGTCACCAGGAACTGGTGACCTTTACTATCAGTAGCATCCGATCTTTTATCAAGATGTTTGCAAGATGCCTCCATTCAGCAAGCATGTCTCACTATTGACCTTGTTCTCCTGCAGTTGGAGAAAGTGCATCCCATACACTAACCACCAAGCCAGTCGTGTGCCTCACTCTGGGCCAGCATTCTTCACCACCTAGTTTTAAAGTTGTTATGACAATCCCTAAGGCAATCATTTGTAAGTGCTAATTATCTTACCCCAAATCTTCTGATTGACAAGCCATTATCAGTCAGAGGAAAGGTCTCTTGTAATATACCACAAAAATCTTTCCTTCACTGATCTGTTCAATATTTTCATAAAAAACCTGTGCAAAGGTTTTCCTGATTATGTATGTGGGTACCTTGGATCTAGGTAAGATAGAAGCCATGTTAGATGAAAGGATCAGCAGTTGTAAAATAATTTGACACCTGGAGATTTGAAGTGATCTAACAAATTGAAATTCAGTAATTATAAATATTATGAGGTCTTAATTATGGGAATAGAATCAATTGCTTAAGCACAACCCGGGTCAAGTGCAGGGGTTATAATTTAGCCCTGTAGCTGTAAACCAAATGTAGGGCTCTAAGTTAAATGGATCCTTACCATAAAGCAACTTGGTGAATTAAGTGTTAAAAAAAATCTTTATCTTAGGCTACATTAATAAGTTTGCTCTTTCTAAGTAAATAATACCATAGTTCTGTATTCAGGCTTAGGTACCAGAGATAAGCTATTTCTCTCTCAAAGGAGAATGACCAGAATGAAGAAGGAAATGAGTAACGTGCCAGAAGCCATGGTAGAAAGAAATGGAAATGCTCAGTTAGCCTCGAGAAGAGGAGACAGAGGTAACTTGAAAAACAAAAGAGAGAGAGATAATTCTCGTCAAATATTTGTGTTCTAGCTATCAATTAGAGGCAAATTAGTTGTAGACCTAAGAGTTTAAACCTAAATCATCAGAAGGAATTGAATTGAAAACAAGATTTGGATGTTAACTGGAATTATTGTGGTGATCATTTGGCATTGTATACAGATATCAAATTATTATGCTGTACTCCTGAAATTAATGTTGTATGTCAACTTACCTCAATAAAAAAAATAAATTTAAAAAAGATTTGAATCATTATATGGAATAATTTTACTGTTTTTAATGTAAAGTCTTTAAGCAATAAAATCAATGGATATTTATAAAAATTTTGAAAAATCTAGAGAAGCTAAAAGGAAAGAATTGCACACAATTTCAGGGAGGTGAAACAACTAAATAAAGTTATTTATTACACTTTACCTCTGTTAGAAACTTTTCAAATTAATTATTTCTCATACTCAGTTTTCTCACTGAATTTAAGAACAAATGAGAAGATATATTCAAGCAACCAGGAAACTAAACAAAAATGACAGGGGAATTTGAGAACTCCCACAATAAATGGACTACCCTTATCAGCCTATCTTATTGGGAAGGGGTCTGCTTTGTTGGAGTGAGAATTATTTTGCTCCTGTGCATCATGTAATAGGTGATTACTGTCCCTATATCTTACTAAGAAATTAAAACTATTATTTTGTGTTCTCTAAAGATCAGTCAATAATTCTATATAAAATACATTATAATTTATAACATAGGATTGATATTCTGTTGTTGAGAGCCTATTTTTTTCTGTTTTCTTAGTTTAAAATAAAGATTATGATTACATAAGCAGAGGTGCCTCCTAGCTAATCATTAACCCAAAACATGTCACTTAAAGATCTCATTGCTTCAGTTCACCGTGTCCAACCCCAGTCCCTGCTAATTTGTTAACTGAGTGTGATTTCTGCCAGTAACTCACCAGGATCCTTATGCGGCAAAGTTAACAAGTCATTTTGTAGATGCCGAACCACAGTTGTAGTTGCCTTTTCCTTGCTTAACAGACGCTCTTCTTGGTGACAATACTTGGAATCATTCGGGAAGAGGTTTCCTGTTTTTTGTCATTTTGCACCCATTATCTTTGTTCCATTGCTATCTTGACATGTTCCCTTCTCACAGCTTTGCTTCAGGAGCCTGAGATAATAAATTAGTTTAGGCTGTGTTTGGAAGAGGCTAGAAATTCTCAAGAATGACTGTCCTCTGTAAAGCTTGCACAGCTTTTGTGTCTGCAGGCTGGTCATGGCCAGTTTCCTCTGACAAGTGTTATTATTTCTTCCTCAGGCAGAGTTTACCTTCATTTGGGAGGAAGAGATTACCCTTGTGCCAAATATTGCTGCACAGCAGTTGGGTCTATTGCTCATATGAATCCTCTGAAAAATCAGACAAGAATGTAGCTAAGCCACACGTAACCTTGCCAAACACCTCCTCAAGAACAATTCCTGGAGATTGGAAAAGGATCTCGCTGCATTCAGTACTCCAGTCCGTCACCTTTGCTTTGTCACCTTCTCTAGTCAGCCATTTGAAAATAGCATCTCTTCAATCATCCTCTATCTTCTTCTTCACACTTTCACCACCTGATCTATTAGACTATATTTTTATTATTTGGCTATTGTTTGTCTCCCTTGGAACATGAGCATCATGAGAACAAGGACTTTGCTTTTGTCTTTACTGCAATCCCAGCACCAAAAACAGTGCCTGGAACTTCATAGATATTCAATAATATTTGTTGAATAAATGATAAATGACCTTGATGGAGCAATGGATTATAGAAACAGCTGAAGAGCATGACGGTTTGCTACATCATAAGGCTTGCTTTTTTTGCTCCCACCATAAGCACACATGTAGACATCTACGCACACACACAGAGAAATTCAGAGCGGCTCGTATGAGCATCCTGACCTATGACAAAAGATATGTACTCATTAAATATTTGTTGATTAAATAAATGCGTTAATGAAAGCATGAGTTTGATAATGAGTCAAAAAATTGTTTTTCTAATTAGAGCACTGAAAGAGTAACCCAGGAAGAAAAGAAGAAATGAACAAATGGGGAAACCCTATTACACTTTCTCACATAATTGTGGGATGTTATGAGGAAGGTTCTAAGTTTTTCCTTCTAATTGTTAATAGTGAGATTATGAGAAAACCCTACGTGACCAAAATAAAATATAATGTCAATGTGTCCCATTGGATGATAAATAAGTTGAAGTTTAATAGAAGAGATAGAAAAAAAGATTTCAATTCACTCCCTCATTTCGCAGGAGACACGATTTTAACTTTTTGGTCAGGGGAAGTGACAATTTTCTCATCGAAAAGGCACAGCTAAAGGGAACAGGAACCCTGCCAGCATCTTCCACCTCCAGGTGCAATTTAAAAACAAATTTCTGTCTTCTCTAAAGATATGGAAACAGTGTTAGGGGAGTCCTGAGTGGGCTCCAGCAGATATAAGTATATTCAGTTTGTTAATAAACATTGACTTGACTTGTCTTTTAAAGATGGACAGAGTTGGTCCCCAGAACGCTTCAGGCTTGTTGAGTATAATCTAGGCCACAGGAGGCCCTGGGACAAAATGTCAACTTCCAATACCCTGAGGACCTGGTGGCACTACATTGCCTTCCAGCTCCTGAGAGAGGCTGCTTGATTTAGGTGCACACATATGTGTACAAACGCTCTCAGCAGCCTGGCAGGGAGCCCAGTACAGGAAAAAGTGCAGTGCTTTTTATTTTTCTCCATTAAAAGCCACAGACCACGCCCAGACTAAGATGTTCCATAGCTTTTCGCTTACTTAGTGTGTCTTTAATGTCAGTACAAGGTTTTTCTATAGCCATTTCAAAGCTCCTAAATTACAGCCAGTGCAGTTTGGAAAAAGAGTTTCCTCCCACACTTGATAATTCACAAAATATAAGAAAAACTACATTGCACAGCGCTTATTTTAAAAATAGCAAAAAAATGTACATATGTGCAAAGTGCTGTCTCTATATGGACCTTTTTAAAAGAAAGACCTTCAGGGCCGGCCGAGTGGCGCGTTGGTTAAGAGTTGGCTTGGGACGCCAGCTCTGAGCAGCAGGATCCCGGTTCGGATCCCACAATAGGGCCAGTGATGATGCACCCTCTACAGTTAAGATGGTGAACAACAGCTCGACCTGGAGCTGGGCTGCCGTGAGTCGCCGGTGATGGCGTAGGCTGCAGTAGAGCTGCAGTGAGCTGCCACAAGCTACCATGAGTGGCTGGCACTCAGCGTGAGTGGCCGGCAGCCGGTGTGAGCTGCCAAGAGCTGCTGTGAGCGACCGTCCAGTGGCCGACGACCGATCTGGTTCACCTGGAAAGAGTGCAATGATAATACCAACATAGGCCATTGAAGCAACGTCCTCCACAACTAGACTGAAGAACAAAAGGACAGCAACTTGTCTGTTCTCCTTCCCCGATTCCCCAACACTGTTCCCCTCCCCCAATTCCCCAATAAAATCTTTAAAAAATAAATAAACAAAAGAAAGTAAGACCTTCAGTTTCTGACAGCTTTCTGTGGACAGTCCCTAACGATAATTTTCTTCCTGTACAAGAAAAAGAAACTTTCAACTTCTTTTGTTTCTCAAAAATCTTATCTTTCCTTTTTTTTCTTCTTGCATCCGTTCTTGCTCATAAAGCAGATCCATCAGTTTACTGGTGGCTGAAAGAGTTCTAAAGCATTCTGCTATACCGATCACTTACTGCACTATTAGTTTGTTATGAGCTTTGATGGATTACAAGCTCCCAAATGGAATAGACCATGTTTTATTCAGAGTTTAATACCAAAGGAACAATCATAATGAGATTAATTACCGCATTTAGTGAGACTTCATCATGTGCCAGGTACAACTGTAGACACTTTACATGCACTGGGTCATTTAGTCTTCACAACAATTCTGTGAGAGATAATTATGCTCCTATACGTGAAGGAGCAGAATCACAGAGAAGTTAAGTTACACACCTAACAAATAATGGAGTTGAGATTCAAAACCAGGCTAATGTCACCAGGTACTCTTAACTACAGTGTGTGTAGTAGGCCCTCCAATATTTGCTGAATGAATAGTTATTTACATGTTGAGTGTAGAATTGTTGGGGTGAGGGAGCTTAGTATAGCCAACATGATCATATGCCTCCCAAAATAATTCCTAAAACACCTACAGTTCATTTCCATCACAAGCTGGTCCCAGTTGTCTCCCAGAAATCTCACTTGTCTTTACCACCCTTTTGTCTGATGACTGCACCCAGGTTCAATGTGGCTGGTGCCATTGAATCTAGCAATGAAAAGGTCCTATTGAACTGGCTTTGAGGTATGCTTTGGTGGACCTTTGTGTGTTTCATATGCTCATCTCCCTTGCAGTTTAATTCATAATACTGCATTAAATTCTATTTATATCTGTGCCCTAATCCAGTGCTGTGAAGAGGTACATAATTGCTTTCCTGGCCTTCTCTGCTCTGGGGCTATGCCAATTCACATTCATTCTGTACCTTATCCTGACAAAACTATCTTGCCTAAGTTGCAGTTTAATCTTCAAAGACACACAACCATAAGGCCTTGTTACATAGGAAGCTCATCATGAGCTAAAAGAGATAGATAGTTCATGGTTTGCAGCCTTAGAGTCAAGTTGAAAACACCTAACTCCTGAAGAAAGCAGACAGAAGCTTCTAAAATGCTTCACGTTCCACCATAATGAGTGTTGGTTGCAAAGGGTTAGGAGCTAAGAGACACCACTGTGACAGTAAAATTCCAGCAAGGACCTTCGGGGATGTGGCAAACTCAGTGCTAAGATGCCTCTTAGAGGTCTAAAGAAAGACTTGGCCAATACTGAGTTGTGGAAATGCCTGAGCAACTCTGAAGATGGTAAAGGAAATAATAAAATAGAAGGAGGGAAGTAGATATGATGGAATGGATATGTTAAGTAAATTAAGAAAATCCCACAGAAAATTATGTGCCATGGAAGGACTCATAGGACACACTGTTTACCAAATCTATGATAAGTGACCTGGTAAGAGGTGTATTAGCATCATTAAGAAGTTCAGAGGTGGCTCTCTGCAGGTCAGGGCTGATAGTAGGGGAAGCAGTTATAGACTTGGGCTCATTAATATCCATGGAGATGATGAGGCCCTGAAATAATAGAAGTCAAGTGGCATACTTAACTGCCAAACAATTTCTATAATGGCCAACAAAGTCAAAGAGACATCCAGAGGGCTTTGCTTAACCCACACAGAGTTGTGGAGATGGCTAATAGAACATGGTGTCCCTATAGAAAAGTAGGCAAGTGGTTTTTTTTTTAAGTTAACATCAACAACAAAAAGGATGCAAAAATGGAGGAATAGGAGGCTGAGGGTGATAAGAAGTCACAATCCCTTGCTCAGATCCCAGACCTAAGCCCATTTTCAAACCCAGAACACACTGACAGAAAAACTTGTTGATTCAATGAGAGGCAGCAACATGAAACACCATGTTAAGGATATACTATGAATATTCTCCTAGTCCTTCCCCTAAAAAAAACTATGGCTATTTTTTACTTGGGTGATTTTACCCTGAAGAAAGACAAATACCCAGACATAACTTAGACTATTGGACATAGTGTCTGAGTTGATAACCAGATGTTTTGGTTAAAACATCATCAAAGCAACCCTGTTACAGTAAGGGCTTCTAGTGGCCAGGGGATAAGTGAATATCTGGTACATAATGCCCATGGTCAAGTGTTCTTTCTTTATCAGGGTGCAGTTAAATACCAGGAGCTGTTTCTCACAAGGTTTGTACTATAGCAATGACACCACATTTGGCACAATGGATGCAAAAAAAGACTTCTACTTAGTTAAGCCTGCACTAATCTGGAGTCCCTATCCTGGATTCACCTAAATTCTAGAATAGCAGATGAAAATCTAGATTTGTGTGATGGTAAATTTATATGTCAACCTGACTGGGCCATGGGTGTCGAGACATTTAGTTAAACATTATCCTGGGTGTGTCTGTAAAGATGATTCTGAGTGACATTAACATTGAACATGTAACAATAGGCCAAGTAAAGCAGATTGCCCTCCCTAATGGGAGCAGGTCTCATCCAATCCGTTGAAGTTCTGATTGGCTGAGCTGGGATATTCGTCTTTTCCTGCCTTTGGACTCAAGCTGAAACACTGGCTCTTCTTAGGTCTCAAGCCTGTTGGCTTTCAGGCTGGAACTTCCATCAGCTCTCCCGGTTTTCAGGTCTTTGGAATTAGACTGAACTGGAGCTAAACCATCGGTTCTCCTGAGTCTCCAGCTTGCTGACTGCAGAGCTTGGGACCTCTCAGCCTCCACAACCATGTGAGTTCCTTACAATCTCTCCCTCTCTCTCTTCTTTGATTAAAATTCATCAGTGAATTTGCACCAAGACTACACTTCTCACTAGCTGCTGCTAGTCAATGACTGGCAGGAAGAGATAGTAGGCAGACTCTCTCCTGGGAGATGGGGGCTCCTTTGACTGACAGCCTTAGTTGGAGGACTTCTTATTGGCTTTGTCAAAATGTTCTTAGAACTGCACATCATTTGAAGACCTTTCTGATCCAACCTTCATCACTGGGGTTAGACTCGTATCATGGTATGTCAGCTCTCTCAGTTCCCTTTACATCATGGGTGTTTTTCCAAGAAACCTCTTTAACATCTGAGCATACCTTGGTGTCTTCTTCTTGAAGGACCTGAATAGAAGAAGAAAGGTTGCCTTTCAATTTTGTCTTGGTTTGCATTCTTCCTAATGCAGCACTTGAGATAACTTCTTGGGTTCAATTTAGTTGGGAGATGATCCCAGGATGCTAAAGTGGGGAAGCAGAGAGAGTGAGACACAGAAGGAGGAAAAGACAACATAACAATGTGTTGCAGAGATTACTGTAGTGGGCAAGGGGACTCTATTCTGCCCGAAACCTCCTGAGAATTTTCCTCCTGAAAGACAGGAGCTGGATAATTTACACATGAACGGCGGTCTCTCAGTGTTGAGGATTGCTCCATCCTTCCTGGCTGTGCTAAGTTGGCTCCTGTACATCAGAGAATACCGTAGGGCAGGGTGTAAGACACCGTTCATGGGAGAGCTGTCTGTATTTCTCTTCTTGAATTTCCAATACCTGGCACATTCTTGTTTCTTAATAAATATTGAATGAACAAATGCATTTGTCATTTATTTTAAATTGATTGTCGTTTATTTTAGTAGTCCTCAAGTACCTGTCTATGGATGGACAGTATCAAAATCATCTGTGGCGATTTTAAAAATCAAATGTTCTGTAGTCCCACCTTTTTGGGTATTTGTGATTCAGTAGACCTGGTGTAACTCAATATTATGTTGCTTTTTTTTAAGACAAACAAAAACATTTTCCTGTGGTTTATAGGCAGAGCCTACACTGGAATATTTTGATCTGATCCAAACAACTAAAACTCAGCTCTCTTTGCTCCTAGCAAAATATATTTTGTGATATGTTCTCCCAAACACCCAAACTGTACCTTTTTAGGTTTTGTATGTAAACCTTTCAATCGATTTGAAAGGTTTCATTTGTTAGCTATTGAGTTCAGTTTTACAGACAGAAATAAAATCCGTAATTAATTATATGTCACTTCTGGTGTAGACTTACTAGTATCTAATCGTGGGTTAACACTAAACGAGAAAATGGACTTCTCGTTTCACATGTTTCACATGTTTCCATTTCCCAGTTAGGAATCATCACGAGTCAGTAGTTATAAGCCCACCTTAAATACAGAGTATCCTCAGAAGAGATGCCTCAGTGCTCACGGGCTCTGCTGTCATGATGGGTAACGGGCTCAAGGGAAGACACAGAAATGACTAGACAGGCCAGGCCTTCAGCACTAGCTACTCCCATTTCTGATAAGTTTGCATTCTCTGTCATTGAAACACACAGACTAAGGGATAGACAAAGGAGGTTTCTACAATTCCAGAAACTGAAATCTTAAAGAGTAAGGAAAATAAATCCTCTTTAGAAATACTGACATATAAAAGCACGAATTACATTTGTCCTAGAATCTCGGGGCACACTTTTTAGTTCAATATGCCTGGGGAAGTAGCTGTTTTGATGTCAACTTTTGGCCATTAGCAGCCATCCTCTACAGGTATTCTTCCTCAGAACAAGATGACAGTGATAATGGAGCAGGCAAAAGGATGTGACCCATAAACATTTTAGCACTACCTCTGACTTAAATATATTTTAACATTATAAAATAATGTACACTCAGAAAATTGAAAAGATTCTAAAAAGGAGCAAGTAGAAGATAAAAGTCTCTGTATTTCTACCAACCAAAGATAATTAAATTTTTGGTGTTATTTCTTTGTATTTATAGGGGGTTATTATTTTGAGTAGTCTGTCAGATTAATGAATATACAAAAAATAGATGATTGATAGATATATAGACAGACAATGTCATTCTATAATATGAAATTGTATACACTTATTTTACTTGAGTATAACATAAGACTCTTATTTATTGAAAATCCTTTATAGAAATCATTTTAATGGCTGCCTTCTATTCTGCTATGTACATATTCTTTAATTATTTAACCATTTCCATATTATCTAGATTCATTTCTTCTTTTTTTCTGGTATCATTCATACTGCCATGATCATATATGTACAAAATATGTTTTGTTTATTAAGCATTATTTCTTCAGCTTTCACTAAAAAAAAAGAAAGAAATCGTGGTGTCAAAATGTTCGAATGTTTTTTATATTTCTTTACATGCTATTTTTAAATCTTTGAGGAAAAGCGAAAATAAAAAGAGAAAAAGGAACATAAAGATACGTATATGTGGATTCCACAGTGTCCCCATTTTTACTACATAGTTGTTTGAATTTATGCTGGCTGTATGCTGGAGAAGTGGGCAAAAAAGAGTGGGAATGAGTGTGTCTAAAAGGTGTTCCCCACTGAAGAGCATGATGGCAGCAGAGTGGTTTTTCTCTTCTTTTTCTCCCACTATGCATTAGCCTTCTTGAAGTATCACATTGTAAGTTTAGGAAGCCCATGAACTGTAACGCACAAATAGGAAGATATCATCTATTTATTTGCTCAACAAATATTGATTGAATTGCTACTATGCGCCAGGAAATATTCTAGGTACAGGAGATACAGAGGTGAGAGAGAGAGGGACCAGACCTACTGAGAAATAAGGAGAGTGAATGCCAGGCAGAGGAGTCATGGAGAGTCATGTATAGGAAGTAATTAATATGAGGCTTTGGTTTTGGAGGTAAAAAAAAAAGCCTCTCAGTGGAAGGCAAACTGATTCAGATGTGAAGGGCAAGTAAGGATCAGTTCTTTTGAATTAAGGAAAGGTCATTGTAGGTAGGATGAACAATAAGTGAAAGTTTTCTCAGTAGCGAGCTGGCTGTGTCATAGAAAATAAAAGAAGGGTAGTGTAAGTGAAATCTATAATTTTCTTCAATTATCAAAGAAAGAAATAAAACATAATATTTGAAATATATGCTACTTTGTCATCATTAGAAAACTCATATGCTTTCATATTAAATTATAGTTTTTGCAGGTACATTTATGCTCATAATTACCTCAAAATTATAGTATCTATTATGTGTATTACTAAGTATGATTAATTAATGTTTCAATAAAATGGCATATACATTACTGTAACAAATTTTTAAAAACATATTTTGATGACTATCAACTCAATTGTTTCTTTTTCTTTCTTTTTTTTTTACTTTATGTCTATAAAAAATTATTTTGAGAAAGAGTCATAGCTTCATCAGAGTGCTGAAAGGATTCATGGCACTAAAAGAGGTTATGGGCCCCTGTCTAAAGGAAAGAAGGCTTGTGGAATTTTTTTCACCATATTATAGAGAGTATATTGTTAGATTATGGCTTGTCCATGCCAATGAGTCAATTGACCCAAATAACTGCAGCAAAAATTAGTTACATACTTTTTTTTCTTTTTAATAGACTATTTTTTAGGACAATTTTAGATTTACAGCAAAATTTAGTGGAAGGTACGGAAATTTCTAATATTCTCCTTGCCCTTACTCATGTATAGCTTCCTCCATTATCAACAACCCTCTGGAGTGGTGCATTTGTTACAATTAATGAACCTGCAAAGACACATCATAATTTTGAAAAATTGATAGTTTACATTAGGATTCGCTCTTGATTTTGTAGTTTATCATATAGAGTAGTTTCACTGCCATAAAAATCCTCTGTGCTCCACCTGTTCATCCCTCCTACCCCACTAACCCCTGGCAAACACTGAACATTTTCCCACCTCCTTAGTTTTTGCCTTTTTCAGAATGTTATAGTTGGAATCATACAGTATGCAGACTTTTCAGATTGATTTCTTTCACTAACTAAATAATATGCATTTAAGTTTCCTCCATGTCTTTTCATGATTTGACAGGTCATTTTTTAAATTTTTTATTCCATTGTCTGAATTTATCACAGTTTACTTATTCATTCACCTACTGAAGGACATCATGGCTGCTTCCAGGTTTTGACATAATGAATAAAGCTACTATAAACATCTAAACATCTATGTGCAGGTTTTTGTGTGGGTATAAGATTTCAACTCTTTTGGCTAAATAACAGAGTGTGATTGCTGGATTGTGTGGTAAGAGTATGTTTAGTTTTGTAAAAACCCACCAAACCATCTTCCATAGTGATTGCACCATTTTTCATTCCTACCAGGAATGTATCCAAGTACCTGTTTCTCTACATTCTCGCCATCATTTGTTGTCAGTTCACTGGATTCTGGCCATTATTGGAAGCATGTAGTCCTATCTCACTGTTGTTTTAATTTGCATTTTTCTGATGACATATAATGTGAACTATCTTTCATGTGCTTATTTGCCATCTGTATATCTTTTTTGTTGTTTTCTTAGTTCATGAAATGCATAGTTCCTGCTAGCAAAGGACCTTTCATTGGAAGGTGGTTGGTGATGATTTGTTTAGGTAATTGGATTTGGCTGCACAGCATGTAGAACCTACCTCATAAATGACTTTTCAACTCACAAGGTAATTGCAGTTCACTGAGGGCCTGTTCTAAATATTTAAGTTTTTAAATATTTAAAAAAACAAAACATATATTTAGAAAGCAGTGAATGGAATAGACCCTGAGGGAACACTTCCAGTAGACATGTTTTATGAGAGGACTGTAAAACATACCATTAAATGAAAAGAATAATTGCTCAGCCTTCTCACTGTCATTTGACAGTTGCTCAGAAATCTTTGAGAGGGCTTCACCCTTCATTAGATGAAATCCCAACTGGAGCATTGTGATGTGACAAGTAATCTGGTCTCTTCAACCCTGTCAACACAGGTAGAAAACTGGATAAAAATTGAATTATTATATATCAACCTCTGTATCTCAGTTTATTTCTCTTGGGTAAAGGACAAGTAACATTTTTCTTTTACTCATAGTGGGAAAATATTTCTTTGACTTGATTATGGGATTATTTACTAATTAAGTGCTCTCCAGAGTTACCATTTTAAATGTCTAAAGATAATCTGGTACAACATGTTTAGCACTTATTCAGAAAATTCAGTGCACTATTTGATAAGTGAAGAGCTAGAACTATGCATGCTTTAATCAGAAAGTCATGGCATTTACATTTAGATTTTACTCTCACAGGTTAAAATGAAGAAATAATTATGAATATGCATGACTAGAGATGTGGACATGTCATCATTTATTTGTTATTCCTAAAAAAATTTTTTTTGAGTCTCCGTGGAGATTTCCAGTACATTCTATGACCTGAAAAATAATTGAGAGACTATGTTATATATAGCAGGTATTTTCATTTTTTAATATCAAAAATGTTTTCAGAAACTCCTGGATATTCAATGGATTGCAAAT
>NW_017731701.1:331634-336502 GCF_001890085.2 Hipposideros armiger
GCTGGCTGCTGGCTACACACGGTAGCCCATGGCAACCCACTGCCACAGGGGCTGCAGCCTACGCCGATGCCGAGGACTCACGGCAGCCCAGCTCCAGGTTGAGCTGTTGTTCAGCATCTTACCTGTAGAGGGCAGTGTCACTGGCCCTCACATGTGGGATCTGAACCCGGGCCCTCTGGCATCCCAAGCCAGCTCTTAACCAACGCGCCACTCGGCCGGCCCACTTAATGCCCTTTTTCTATTTAGGAACCGTTCAAGATAGTCATCATGTCTCCTTTAGGCTCCTCTTGACTCTTACAGTTTCTAAGGGTTTTCTTGTTTTGGATGATCTTAACAGTTTGCAGTACCTGACAGGTATTTCATAGAATGTCCCTTAATTGGAATTTGTCTGAAGTTTCCCCATGATTAAAATGGGTTGTATTGTTTTGTGTCGATAACCAGAGAGATAATGTGCTATTCTCATCACTCCACATTAAGGGTACATATTATTAATATGGCTTATCACTTTAACATTGATCACATGGCTTGAGGGGGTGTTTGTCAGGTTTCTGCATTGCTTCTTTTCTCTCTTCCCTTACTATCTTTGGAAGGAAGGCACTATATGCAGCCCGCACTTAAGGGGTGAGTACTTAGATTCTATCTCCGTGAATACAGAGCATCTACAGAATTATTTGGATTTTTTTCTGCATGGGAGTTTTGTTTATTCTCCCTATTCACTTATTTATTCAATTATTTATTTACTTATGTAAGTATGGACTCCAATTCACTACTACTCTATTTTACTGCCAAATCGTTCCACCAAAGGGAGCTCTTTCCACTGGTTTCTGTGTCCCTCTGACATACCCTCATCATGGTAGTTTTTTGAGTACTTCCTTACTCTCCAACATTACATGATGCTCTAGGCTCATTGGTATATTATTTGGTCCATCATTAGAAGCAGCCATTTATTTAAGAAGCCCTGGCTTATTTTATTGGAGAATGATATTAGGAAAAAGATTGGGGTGCTCGCTGTGCTTGTTGTTACTGAAGTATTGTTTCTAGACCTCCCCACAGATGGCAGAGCAATATATATGTATATTAACCTATGTTTGTATATGTCTATAAATATTTGTATATGCATTCATTTGAAGCTATGCTAAGCTAAACATGAGTACATAATGATGTCTCCAACTGTAATTTATTATCACATGCACTATTCTACTTTTCCCCCTTGCTACTCTGTCACCCTCTACTCTAATAGTAGGAACCACTATCTGCCATATATTTACTTATTGTTCAATTCCAGTGTATATGTACAATGATTCAGAATTCTTATTCTTGATCTGTATGGGAAATAATTCTACCAACTAGAATACGGACACCTTTGCCATTTGTTTTAGAGTCTACACTCATTTTCAAAGTTACTTAGGTCAGCACATTTTCCCCAATTCCTTTCAGTTAGAGGATTTTATACATTTGTCAAATAGATTATTTTATCATAATTTGCATTCCATTTTAGGATCCTCCAAACTTTTAAATTATTTTATCTTTTGTTGATACAGTCTAGGTTTTACTTTCATGCTGTAAAATTCTATGGCTTTTCAAAAAATGGATAGTGTAATGTATCTAACACTGTAGTATTATATAATATTATATTATTATATAATATATCACCACTCTAAAAGTCCTCTGTGCTTATATATTCAATGCCCTTTCCTTCCAAAAGCCATGGCAACCAGTAATATGTTTACTATGTCTATTGTTTTGTCTTCTCTAGAGTGTCACATAAATGGAATTATACAGTATGCAGGATTTTCAGACTGGCTTCTTTCACTTAATACTATTCATTAAGATTCATTATTGTTTTTGTGTGAATTGATAGATCATTCCTTTTGTCACCGAACAGAAATCCATTATATGGATGTACCACAGTTTGTTTATACAGTCACGTACTGAAAGACATCTTGGTTGCTTCCAGCTTTTCACAATTTGAATAATGCTACTATGAATATTTGTGTTCAGGTTTTTGAATGGACATAAGTTTTCAAATTAGCTGTGTAAGTACCTAGGAGCATTATTGGTAGACCATATTTACCTGCTCTGCAAAAGAAGGTCATTGTGTGAAATAGGCAGGTACAGACAATCTTACCTTTTTTTTTTAAATATTTTTATTGGGGAATTGGGGGAAGGGGAACAGACAAGTTGCTGTCTTTTTGTTCTTCAGTCTAGTTGTGGAGGACATTGCTTCACTGGCCCAAGTTGGCACCATCATTACGCTCTTCCTGGGTGAGGCAGATCAGTCGCTGGCTTCTAGACAGACGCTCATTGCGGCTGCTGGCCGCTCACGCTGGCTGCTGGCTACATACGGTAGCCCATGGCAACCCACTGCAGCAGGGGCTGCAGCCTACGCCGTTGCCTGTGACTCACGGCACCCAGCTCCAGGTTGAGCTGCCATTCAGCATCTTAGCTGTGGAGGGCAGTGTCACTGGCCCTCATATGTGGGATCCGAACCTCTGGCATCCCAAGCCAGCTCAGAACCAACGTGTCACTTGGCTGGCCCCCAATCTTACACTCTTTTAGTCCCTTAGAATGTACTATGTTACTCTGATCCTGAGAATCTTTGCATATACAAGGTCAGACAATTAATTGCACAAAGTTTCCACTGTATGCTTCTCTCTGCTTAAAAAACTCTTCTCCCTCTTCATTTACTTAACTCTTTCTTAACTTTCAGATCTCAACTGAAACGTCACACCCTTTATGGTCCTTATTACCATTTGCAATGACTTATTTGGATGATCTATAAGCCCCATGATGATAGGACCTGTGTCTGTGTCAAAAGTGTTTATCCCTCCTGCTTAGCAGAGTGTTAGGGACCATTTCCATGAAAGTCAGCTTAAAGGAACCTGTGAAAGCTGAGCAATATTCTATGGTACTTCTTGTCCAAGAACCAACATGTCCTTGTTAATTTTAATGGAAATAGGCTTGATGCACAAATTTGAAATAAACCAGTTCTGAAAATGGAATACAAAATACCATACACAGCATTTTGCGTTTCTTGGAATTAGTTAATTGGCTTTTTATTTTTCAGAAAAGAGTCTAAAGAGCCTTAAATTCAATGGCCCGTACATCAAAATGAAGGCGTATCACAAAAAACAAATCACTCAAAGATGTATATTGTCAATAGTTTCGTGAAATGTATTCCAGATGGCCCTTTAGAATCAACTCTCCGAGAGTACACCCAGATACAGAGGAGGAACAAGTAAGGATCTTATTCAACATTTGTTAATCCTAAGTGTTTTTATGCATTCTAAAAAGTCCTTTTGTGAAATATACTGCTTTCATGGAGACTAGATATACTGCCTATCATGGTAGTAGATTCAGAATATCATGGTTGATTTAAGTAGAAAGCATAAAAAAGTCTTAGAACATCATTTTAAAAATACCTCTCATACTCTGTTTTCTTAAGA
The DNA here is from genome assembly GCF_001890085.2 of Hipposideros armiger. Taxonomy (NCBI): domain Eukaryota; kingdom Metazoa; phylum Chordata; class Mammalia; order Chiroptera; family Hipposideridae; genus Hipposideros; species Hipposideros armiger. The sequence continues at coordinate 335,081 of NW_017731701.1, forward strand.
CTTTGTGTGAGAAAGAAGTAAAATGCATCTTGCTCTCAGTACTGAGATATTTTATTATTTAGAAGTCATCTAAGTACAATGCATTTGGGGGACCATAAAAAGCCATTTCTTCAATGAAATTATCCCCCACTCCCCCCCCCCACTTCACACATACTACATGCAGATATATGTATTCCTCACATAGCTAAAATAAAACTTGGGATGTTTCAGGTTTTCTTATGTGCTTGCATTGGAGTTGAACAAGTAAATCCCAAGCAGTACTATTTTCTCTTAGTTGATGTTATGTCACAAATTAAAAGAACTATTTTCTTCAGCAGGGAAGAGTGAATAATGCCATGAGGGATTATTTATGGCTCAAACAAATTTCCCAGGACAAGTTTGGGATTTATCCCATTCTACAATCACTTAATGTTGAATATTATAATTACTCTTTTTGCCTGTGTTTGTAATTAATAAAGGGAATGATATGGACATTTTTATTGCCTGAGATAATCATTCAAGTAAGAGCAGGTGTCAGGGGAGTGCCTGGGCAGGTTGGACGCATAGCTGGTATTCCGCGGACAGAATGTCCCATGGTACCAAACATGCTTTGACAATTATGTGACAAAAGGGAAATACATGAAATTGCTTTTACATTGGTCACTGACCCTTAAATTAGATAAATGTTGAATTATGGCTCAAAGAATAATGAATTGTCATTATACAGGATCTTGAGATTGGGGGGAAAAAAAGGAAACTATACCTGAAACATAAGGTTTGTTAAACTTCAAAAGTCATTTAGTCTGAATACATTTCCTTCACCTTAACATTCAGAAATTAAAAACAAATTTAAGTACAGATGAACATCATCTTTTTGGAGACTATTTGGAGCCCGAAAATTCTTCCAAGTCGTTATCTAAAAAGTCTTCCTAAAAACCGATAAATGATCAATAGAGATTTTGCAAAATCCCAAAACAAAAATAATAAAATATGTTTTTTCTTCAATAATTACTTACAAAATGTTGTCCTGAATAATGGCCAGACGCTGTACCCCTCCAATGGGATTCTGAAGTCCATTCAATAAGTATTGATTCTGTTTTTTCTTCTTAATGTAGGACTGAGGTACCCTAACTGGACATATAAAGTATGTAAATGATTCTGAAGCTCTAGTGGGGATAGAAATCAAATGCAACAAAAATGTTATAAAGGAGTACAGGCCTAGGTGTTTAAGGGCCCAAAACAATGTGAGTTTAAAAAAAAAGAGAGAAAGAGAGAATCTGATACTTTCCCTGAGATTTAGCAATTTAGGAGCAGCAAATTGTGTCAGGACTTGAGACAGACATAAGAAGTTAGCAAACTGCTGACTGTATCAATGGACTATTGAGCTAGCAGAGTTTTCAATCTCAGGTCAGTCAGGAAAAGTCTCATTGTCTGGAAAAAAGG